>NW_026463242.1:0-2361 GCF_021730395.1 Mercenaria mercenaria | reverse complement strand
AAGGTGATTTAATATGAAGCTATCCTCTGTTGAAGGTATCACTATTTTAGAACTGCAATGTAAATAAAGCTTTTTAAACAGCACAAGAAAGAATTATTAATTTCCACTTATAAACAGAACGGCAATGATAGCTTTATACGCAGTCAGCATAGAACATCTGCAATACCTGATAAATTAAAAATTAAGTGGGCCGTGCCATGTGAAAACTTATAAGAATCTTTCACTGGTTGCGGGTAAAGATGGGAATATCCGGCACGAGGGTAACTGTTTAGGCGGTAACGAAGCTCCTGCCGAGTTACTGCCTAAACATTTATCCGAGTGTAGGATATTCCCAGGGGTGTACCTGGATGATTTTGAACTGTACGCCAGATAGACGAGCCAAAAAGCAATACTGCGAGTGTGGGGTAGGTGAGAGAAAAAGTCTCGATTGGATTTCATAAGGATATTCTATTTTTGTTGCTATCGTTTTTGAAATCATCTAATGTTTAAATTTCATGCATGACTTCTACATCCGCATTTTGAAGGTTTTGATAAATGCGTCTACCCATACATTGCGAATGTATCAGGTTTAATCAAGTAATCTCACACGAAAGTAAACATTTTCATTTTCTAGAAAACGTAAACAAAATCATTCTTTTGCAGACTAAAATTCAAACTGCGTAAATTGCTTTGGTATTTCAATATTCTGATCTGGATGTAGATTGATAGATTGAATTGCACATCGATATTGACGTTGAATGTTATATTAAGCGCAAGCTATTTTTATTTGTGTCCACGGATGACTCAAGTATTTTTGTTCTCTTGCATGCTTGAATACCAATGTTTTACTATGGGCCTCTATGGCCTAATGGTTAAGTTTTTAAGGTCGCTATCTTTGAATCACTTGCACCTCAACGATGTGGATTCAGGTCTCACTCGGGGCGTTGAATTCTTCATATTATGAAGGAACCATCCAGCTGGCTTACGGAAGGTCGTTGGTTCTACCAGGGTGTCCGCCCGTGATAAAATAATGCAAAGAGCAGCACCTGGGGAAAAAACTAAATGAAATGTTATCAATAGGGCCAATTTTATCAATAAAATTATTTCTTTGTAAACAATACATGATTTAGAATGAAGAAAAATATCGAAGATGTTACCGTTCCTGGGCGGTGCTAACAGTGTTCCTTTTGTCATCGCATTGTGTGCGTGCATGCATATGTGCGTCTGTGTTTCTATTTAAGGCGGGCCTTTTCGGCGATGTGCGGCTCTGGCTGTATTTCCCGTGCCGTATGCTTGTAAGGAATCTACCCTTACCATTTACAAGATAATTACAGGAACAAATAAATCTATTTCAAAAACAAATTTGATAAATCTCATGCAGATGATATTGTTAAACGAAGAACTTGAAATAGCCGCCTAACTCCCTTTAAGTTTTACATTTTATTGCATTTTTTTCACACTTAAAGCTTTTTCATTTTCCCGGTGTCGAATTTAATTGTATGCACAGGCGTATCGACGTAAGCCCAGGTACGCCCCTGATTCCCATCTTTACCCGCTGCCAGTAATTGATTCTTTTTCTTGCATGCCTTATTCTTAAATTTGTAGAAGATATAAAGAAAAACGGAGGTTTTTCTTTAAGGCGCTATTTTGTTATAGTAGCGTATGAATTTACACATTCATTCATAAATTATAGCACGTGAGTCATCTTACACCCCTGGGTGTAAGATGAGTTTTTCTAGCACCGGAAAAGCACGGGGAAATCCTCTCCGGCATGCAAGAAACGGTGTTCTGTTAAGGCCAGCGCCTGCTTCCTGCACGAAGGCGAAGGTACGAGTGTACGATGACGAAGCGCGACAGCACGATGGCGATAACACGACAGCCCGATGGCGAAACGCGATAGTATGATGGTGACAGTTCCTCATACTGTCGCATCTTCGTTCTTCACCATCGTACTGTTGCCTTCCTGTCAACCATCCGCAGAACACAGAGGGACGTACTTTACTTACTAATAATCTTGTGTAACGTAAATTTACAAGGAAATCATATTTTATTGAACAGAACAGAACATAACTGAACAGAACTTTATTGAAGATAACCAAAATTCAGATTAGCGAAAACAAACAACTGCTTTCCAGACCTAATCAACACTTTTGTACAAATTTACGCAAAAGCTTTAATATAAGCAACATTTAAGAGTGCATTGTTTAATTATTTTAAGCTGATAAATATTTTCAATTTCTCACATTTTGTTATTTGTTTATAAATAACACTCTGTCTGGTTATATTCGTTTGAATATTGTGTTCAAGTTAGATACACAATGATTTAGCAAGGGTGACATTAGAGAATAATCAATGTTAATGTGAACCAGGCATTCATCGATC
>NW_026463241.1:0-61892 GCF_021730395.1 Mercenaria mercenaria | reverse complement strand
GATCTATCCTTGGCATATAGGAAGCATTTTCGCAATAATATGATAGCATGACAGATTTATTAATTGAAATGCAGGTCATACAATTTGGGGTATCATTTTTACTTGATATGGTAGTTGGTTTGTTTGACTGAAGTACATTACCCCCAATTTTCTTTTAATGTTTTTATTCAGTGCTGACAATATTCTTTCAGAAAATGTAAAACAAATAAGCTACAGACATTTATAATGGGTCCTGCTCTGTGCTGTAGCCATTTGAAATTTGTCAATTTTATCTAGTATAAAGGCCAGCTATTTAATATGTTCATACCTTGATGTCTCTCCCCAAACATGGCTTCATGTATAAATATTAGAAATGACAACATAAGGTAGTTTAGATGTTTTCAAGCTGTCTATTTCCTTTAGGAACTAGAATTTTATCTGGCACAATTTACTGACTAAGTCTTACAGCTTGATACCTTTGTTTATAATATGGTCATGTTGTATTGCTCCTAAAGTTTGAAATTACATGTGGTGCACTAACTTGTATGCGACATGGTACACATTTGTTTGCTGCAGATGCATAAAACAAAACCACCAAGGGATAATGTTACGAGCAACCAACACTTGTACACACTGTTATTTTCTATAGTAAAAGAGTGTGCTGCTTGTTAGCTGTAGCTTAATTTGGCCGTTCAACAGTTCTGGAACATGCTGACTAATTCCGTAGTAAGCCGTCTTTTTGGCATAAAAACAAGGACAAAAGTCCAACAGGAAAAGACACATCAATGAACGCAGACTTAGAGCTAACATTCTTTATAATGCATTATCTGGTTGTGATTCTGTCTCGGTACATTTGCAATACATGACAACTGGAAGGATAGGTTGTTCTATCATGCAAAGAAATATCATGAGACCAGAGAATATATTTTCTTAAGCAATTAGACGTATTAAAATCAACCCCGTAAGAGATGTTCACGTATGTTGCAAATAACATTGTATCAAGCAGGTTGTAAACAAGCATTTATAGCATACATTGACATTGCTAATCCTGTCAACTGGAAATGGTCAAGAGAACTGGTACTTGGCTTTGATTATGTAATACACTTCATAATTAGCTGCTATAAGTTGGAGGAAACTCATTAATGTAACTACAAGAAAACATACAAAGGCAGATATAAATATATAAGGCCGATCCTGTGTACTTAGACATTTTGAAGACATGTGTGCTAGAGAGTGAAATATGCAAACCTGTTACAGTTTTAGTTAAATATTGAAAGGGTTGTTACGCCTAAAATTAAATGTTGTTTGTTTAGGGTAACCTGATCGTAACTTTTCTTCCAACTTTGTAAATTAACGAAAAATGCTTGGGACATTACCCTAAACAAGCAATTATTCTAGGACTTATAATTGCGCTACTGAGAGGTATTCCTAATGCTGTATTGGAAAAAGAGAACATGTCAGCCATGATTATAACTCAGACGGCCTGCAATAGCCATTTTACCCATGCTGAATGAGCTCTGTTTGTTATACTGAGATGCAGAGTATATTCAACTCTGACCCACATGTACAATGTTCTGAATGATCATTTCTTTATCAGATGCAGGATATCATTATTTAGGCCGATTTGAAACAGAAGACAGAAAATACACTATTTCGTTATTTGTCAAAAGGCTTAACATGCAAGATAACTGTAGCTCAGTATATTTTAAGGCGACATTGTTTATAAACTAATCGATTAATCTTTACCTTAAAAAATTTAAATCCAACTCTATTTGGCATGACTTTCTTTATTTCTGTATCATAATTTCATCTTAAGCAAGTTTTTATACGTAACTATTTGCGTTCTTGGGGTGTCTGCAGTGAAGCACTGCAAATGTTTATAGTTCTAACTTATAAGTTCTGTGGAGGGGTTCAGTAACAGAGCCCGTCTAGTGGTAAAGGTGCTGTCTGATCAATAGGAAGGTCGTTGGTTCAAACCGTACAAAGGTTAATCTATAATACAATACAAGTGCTCTTTTCAAGAAAGCAGAATTTAGACTGATTCTAAAACTTGAAATCTTAATCAATTTCAACTAAATTAGTATCTGATTGAATATAGTATAAATTAGCAATGATAAATACAACAATGTATTTAGTTCACATTCCATTTTCTTTTATTGTAAAGAAAGCATTAGGATGATCGTTTGCTTTAGCTTGAAGTCATTAAATGTCTTGAAAAACATAAATTATGTTTTGTATAATACGTTATACATGACTGCATTTAAATTAGATATTAAAATACAAAAAAAAAGACAAACTAACCTCTTCTTTAGCTGCTCTTTTGAATGCTTAATAATAATATCCATAGGGAAATCGAACTATCGGTACCCCATGTACAGTATAAGTACTGTCAAATCGTTTATATAAAATACATTATGTACGTACAAATGTGTATGTGAACTTGTTTTATAAAGTACCCTTAATGAACCTCAAAATGTAAAGAATGTTTAAATAATATTTTGATATAATTAAATACTAAAATTAGTTTTGTTAAACTTTACCTGAGAGATATAATATTCACACTTAAAAATAAAGTCATCCTGTAAATGAAATTTTTAAACAATTTTCCCCCTTTTAAGGCCTCATCTATGTCATTTGTCAGTACTCTATATATTAAATGTGCATAAAATGTAACTAAATAAATATTATATCAATAAAAGTTACTTATTTAGGTTATTAAATAACCTTTTGGACATTGCTTTCAAAAATATATGATTAAAATAAATAAAATATAGGTCCCTTTTTGGGGCCTCATTTTTAGCTAATTGGTATTAGCGAACTGCGTGACTCCTCCTTTTTTTGGATTCAGCATACTTCAAAATAGTTGCATACAAAGTTTGATGCTTTCTTCACAAAAGGAAACATCTTTTTCCTATAACCTACTCACTAAAGAGGGTTATTGACCCTAAAGAGATCACCTGTGTACAAGGCTTCAGGTGTGTTTGTATAACATAAAGGTACAAGTACAGAGTTAGGTTTCTTCTATGTTAGCCTATACTATATACATGTCACACACAATTTTGAACCTAGGGCAATAATTTGTACATGGTAGACAGTACAACTCTGATATTGCATGCCAAATGTCAAATTTGAACAATATTTGCAGAAGGTCACATAAGGACAATTTGTATGAATTTATCTAAAACTCAGACTAACAGTTTTATACAAGCAGATTTTCATACATGTCAAGTTTCCCGGATTGTCCGGGAGTCTCACGGATTTTTGGTCCATTTCCCGGACATACGGAAATCAATCATTTCTCCCGGAAATCCAAAATTCCAAGCTAATGGTTTCTTATATCAAACTAAATCCCTTATGATACACAGTGCCTGACGTAATTTATCATTCTACTGGTATATTGATAAGAGTTTAACAAGGTTACGCACTTATGACATTCTGCAAACAGGTGTATACTGTGCTATTTTTAGATTGTGTTAATTGGCGAGTGGTGATACTGACATAATATGATGATAAGATTTAAGTTGGAATAGATTAAAGACCTTCATTGGAGTGATGGCAATCATTACCACTGATGGCATAATTGACAGAACAACTAGAGATAGGTTTTAACATCTTTTGACAGCTATTTTATATTTCATTTTGATGAGTAAAAAGCATTTTTCAGTGTAGATTTAAAACAGTGAAGTACTTCACTACTGTAGATTTATTTCCAATCTGTGCTAGCTTCTGCTCAATTGCAAAAAATCTAAGAATGTAAAAAAAAAGCCCTGCAGATTATTTCACATAAAAGAAACTCGCCAGTATAAAATTTCATCCAAATTCCAATTCATCTGCTCAAACCATACTGTAATAACTAAATAAAGTTACTATAAATCTATGTTTGTTTACATTGCAGAATTTCTAAAATTTTCATTTTAGACAGTACTGGTAACTGTTAAAAGGGGTGCTTACAAAAAAAGATACCGACTGATAAATGGCAAAGAATGCAGATCATGATCAGACTGCATGGACAATTTACACATGTCAAAAAGGCAGAATCAATCGTATTCAACATGATAAAGATTAAAATGTTTTAAAATGCAACTTAAACACCTTAAAATATTGCCTAAATCCGATCTAATCTGTTACACGGTATTATATTCAAGCAAAAACTTCCTAAAAAACGTTTGTCGAAAAAATCTCCTGGATTTTCATCAAATATCCTGGATTTTCAACTGAAGTATCCTGGAAAATTGTCCACGGAACTTGACATGTATGGATTTTCTAAGTTTCTACTATATACTATATACATATACACACCCCTAGGCAGCCATGTTTTTTGACAAATCAAAATAATTTCAACAATCTTGGTAGAAGGACCATTTGTGTAAAATTATTTTTAAATCTGGAGGCAGTTTCAAACAAATTTCCACTATAAGCGTATAGGAAAAAGTGACCAAGCCCCTGGCGGCCATGTTTTTTGATGAAAAAAAATAATTTGAACAATTTTGGTAGAAGGTCAAACAGTATCTACTTCTTCTTTTTCTTCTTCGTATGCAACTTCAATGTCAAACCAGTAGCCTTGATGAAACTTGTGGTTTGCTGCAGATCCTCAATGCCTCCAAATAGTTTCTGGTTGATTGGGGTATCTATCGGCCAAGTCGCAGCTCGCCCCTGGTAATGCTTCATAGTATGGTCTTCCTCACCACATGGACTTGGTGATGGTGCCAGTCTGTATTTCTTGTATGTGTGAGCATTGAGCTTTGTGCCCTTTGCGAAGCCTGATCAGCATCACTTGTTCAGACCGATCAAGGGGATGAAAAGCATCTTCCACTATCCTTGGTCTTGTTAGTTTCTTGATGATGGTGACTCTCTCCTTGTAGCTCAAGGTGTTGTTGCTTTTTCTGACTGAGCTCCTAGCTTAGCCAGTTGGTCTGCCTCTTCATTGCCTGCAAGTCCAGTGGGTCGGAATCCACTGAAGACTGCTACATTGCAGGTTATACTCAGGCATTCTCCTGGCTAGCTGCAGAGCTTTATTGTTGATCAGAGCTTCTATGACAGACTGTACATCTCAGAGAAAGAAGACTGAGGTGATTTCTTCTGCCAAGTATCGAATAACTGAGACAGCCTTCGTAAGTACTCACCTTGAAATTGCTGCAGTGTTTTCATGTGGCTGCATGTAGTGTTTCTCTCTTGCCAGATAGGTACTGAATGAAAACTTCTCCTCCTAGATATTTGATGGCGCATGTGGCTGATCCATCTGTATAGACAGAGGATAGTCTTCATTGATCATAGCCAGTGTGAGGCTCTTTTGAATACCTTCATCCTCTTGCTTCCTAGCAATGCTACATACCAAATATCAAAGGCCTAGGTCTTGTGGTTTCAGACAAGAAGATTTTTAAAGTTTTTTCCAATACAAGTCTATATAAACCATGTGATCCCTGGGCAGGGCTATTTTCGACCCTAGGGGGGTAATTTGAATAATCTTCGTAAAGGACCACTAGATGTTGCTACATACAAAATATCAAAAGCCTAGGTCCTGTGGTTTAAGACAAGAAGGTTTTCAAAGTTTTTCCATATGTAAGTCTATATAAACCATGTGACCCCCAAGGGCGAGGCCATATCTAACCCTGGGGGAATGATTTGAACAATCTTGGTAGAGGACCTCTAGATGATGCTTCATGCCAAATATCAAAGCCCTAGGTCATGCGGTTTTGGACAAGAAGATTTTCAAAGTTTTCCCTATGTAAGTCTATGTAAACCATGTGACCCCCAGAATTGGGCCATATTTGTCCCTAGGGGCATAATTTGAACAATCTTTGAAGAGGACTACTAGATGAGGCTACATACCAGATACAAAAGTCCTAGAACCTGTGGTTTTGGACAAGAAGATTTTTCCTTTTGGTTGCCATGTCAACCAGAGTTCTGCATGGATTTCAATTCTTTGGGCAATTTTGAAAGGGGGAGGGGGGCATCCAAGGATCATTCCTATGAAGTTTGGTATAAATCTGCCCAGTATTTTGAAGAGGATTATTTTAGAAATTGTTGACACACGACGGACATCGAACGGTCACAAAATACATACAACATCAAAAAAAAACAGTTTTTCCAAATTGCAACTGTTCAAAATAAGTTTAATCTAAAATGTGAGCTAAAAAGTAGTCACAGCAAAAGTTCCTTCCTTGATGGTCATCTGCACATCAGATTTGTTCATCTGTGAAAGTTTGAAGTAAATTTGACTTAGAGATTGGGAGGAGTTGGACACATAAGCTTTTTCTCAGTATTCATTATGGCAAAAATAACAAGAGCTGTCACAGGAGACAGCGTGCTCGACTATTTCGATGCTGGATAGTGAAACTGGGCACATCTGAGGAAACTAGAGCTGTCACTGAGTGTTTAATGACTCCAATTGTGGATGAAGATATTGCACAATAGCCTGAGTCTATGTCAAAAATATCAACTAAGAGAGGTAAAGATAAAATGTATCAAAACACTATATAAGTATATCCTAAGCAAAAAGGGGCATAATTCATTGAATATTGGTGCCAGAGTTGTGCAGCTTGTGTCATATAGTGTGGGTGATGATGTTGAACAACTATTTTAAGTTTGAATCAAATCCATTCAGTAATAACAGAGACAGAGTGAAAGTGCATCAAAATTTTAACCTAAAATTCTAAGTAAAAAGGGGGAATAATTAATAAAAAACTGGTGCCAGAGTTATGCCCCTTGCATCATATGGTGTGGGTGATGATGTTGAACAACTATTTTAAGTTTGAATCAAATCCATTCAGTAATAACAGAGACAGAGTGAAAGTGCATCAAAACTTTAACCTAAAATTCTAAGTAAAAAGGGGAAATAATTCACGAAAAAATGGTCCCAGAGTTATGCACCTTGCATCATATGATAAGGGTAATGATGCTGAACAACTGTTTAAGTTTGAATCAGATCCATTCAGTAATAACAGAGATAGAGTGAAAGTGCATAAAACTTTAACCTGAAATTCTAAGTAAAAAGGGGAATAATTCATGAAAAATTGTGCCAGAGTTATGCATCTTGTGTCATATGATGTGGGTGATGATGCTGAACAACTGTTTTAAGTTTGAATCAAATCCATTCAGTAATAACAGAGGTAGAGTGAAAGTGCACCAAAACTTTAACCTGAAATTCTAAGTAAAAAGGGGGAATAATTCATGAAAAATGGTGTCAGAGTTATGCATCTTGTGTCATATGATGTGGGTGATGATGCTGAACAACTATTTTAAGTTTGAATCAAATCCATTTAGTAATAACAGAGGTAGAGTGAAAGTGCACCAAAACTTTAACCTGAAATTCTAAGTAAAAAGGGGGAATAATTCATGAAAAGATGGTGCCAGAGTTATGCACCTTGTGTCATATGATGTGGGTGATGATGTTGAACAACTATTTTAAGTTTGAATCAAATCCATTCAGTAATAACAGAGATAGAGTGAAAGTGCATCAAAACTTTAACCTGAAAATCTAAGTGAAAAGGGGGGATAATTCATAAAATATTGGTGCCAGAGTTATGGCCCTCATGTCAGATGATGTGGATGATGATGAGGAATAAGTATTTCAAGTTTGAATCAAATCCATCAAGTAATTACAGAGATATGTTGAAAAAAGAGGAAGTGCACCAAAACTTTAACCAAGGTGGGGACGCGGAAAGACGCCGACGCCGGGGCGAGTAGGATAGTTCTCCTTATACTTCGTATAGTCGAGCTAAAAAGGAAAAAGGATTAAGATCTTGGCTTAAGATCCTTATAACTTGTTTTATATTTTTCAGTATCTTCATTGATTTCTGAGCTGTCAAAAAATAAACCAAACAATTTTGAAACATTTTGCAAGTCAAGAAGGGGAATAATCCTGTCAAAATTTAGAGATAGAGTTATTCAGCTTGATGTGTAAACTAACATCATGATCTCAAAGTTTGATGAAGTTTTCTACAGGTTTCAGAAATGTTGGAAGAAATGTCAATTATGTCAAATATTACAGTTTGAAAACTGGAAATAATTTTGTCAGAACCAAAGTCAGAGGATGGGACATGGACAGAGGGGACAAACTATTTCCCATATAGCCCCTGCCACATCTAATAAAGTTTGCTGGTGGTAAAATTTTGTAATAATACAAAGGGCCATAAATCTTGCTTTCCTTAGGCAATCTGGCAGAAACTTGCAGGGCTCCATTTTCCTATGGCATTTAACATTTCTAACATTTTATTGAAATACGCTATGATAAACAGACAGACAATTCCAAAACTTCAGCAGGGTATAATAAACATTACCTATGTTGAGCATTTGTGCCACATTATGAAGCCCAGATTCATCCGAAACAACAATTATTACTTTCTTTGGAAAACGTGTATCTGTTTGTGTCTTAAGTCCATCTAGTATTGCTTTCACTTGTTCTCCTTCTGAGAGAGGTGTAGCATTATCTACAAAAGAAAAAAAAGACTTAAATGCCAACCTAAAAATTCCAAAAATAAATTCCCAGGATATCTGGCCACTTTCTGCAGTCTTAAAACTAATCAAAATCTATGCATCTCATTTATTTAAATGACAGAAATGACAGAAAACAATGTATCAGTTTTATTAAAATTTTAATTGTACTAGAACACTGATGCCCCAGATTTCATGGTATGGGCATACTGTACATACTGACAATGCAAGGCAAAGGCACCTTTTATATTCACTTCCTTGTTTGTAAATCAAAACTTTGAAAAGTTAGGTCAACAGGATAATATTAGAAGTGAAACAAGGGCAAAAGCTGTAAGTAAAACAAGAGGGTCATAATGACTCTGGATCGCTCACCTGAGTAATATGAGCTACATGTTTAACATGTCAAACTGATGCTAAAATATTAAGAAAGTAGGTCAGTAGGCCACATTTATGGTTGCTAAAAGTCAGTTTTAAGATCGGTATGCAAAACTGTACATGTCATCCAAATTTCCAAACTATATTTTAAACAAGAGGGCCATGAAGGCCCTGTATCGCTCACCTGACCTATTGACCTAAAGATCATCAAGATTAACATTCTGACCAAGTTTCATTAAGATATGGCATAAATGTGGCCTCTAAAGTGTTAACTAGCTTTTCCTTAGATTTGACCCAGTGACCTAGTTTTTGACCCAACATGACCCAGATTCAAACTTGAACTAAAGATCATCCAGTTTAACAATCTGCCCAAGTTTCATGAAGATACAGTCATAAATGTGGCCTCTAAAGTGTTAACAAGCTTTTCTGTTGATTTGACCTGGTGACCTAGTTTTTGACCCAACCTGACCAAGATTTGAACTTGACCTATAGATCATCAAGATTAACATTCTGACTAAGAATCATTAAGATATGGTCATAAATATGGCCTCTACATGACCTAGATTCAAACTGGACTTTGAAATCATCACCATTAACATTCTGACCAAGTTTCATGAATATACAGTCATAAATGTGGCTCTAAAGTGTTAACAAGCTTTTCCTTTGAATGACCTAGTGACCTAGTTTTTGACCCCACCTGACCCAGATTTGAACATGACCTATAGATCCAAAATCGAAATCATTCAAGATTTTATTGAGGGTAACATACTGACGAAGTTTCATTAAGATTGGGCCAAAATTGTGACCACTAGAGTGTTAACAAGCTTTACCTTTGATTTGACCTGGTGACCTAGTTTTTGACCCCAGATGACCCAATATCAAACTGGTCCAAGATTTTATTGAGTGTAACATTCTGACCAAGTTTCATTAAGATTAGGCCAAAATTGTGACCTCTAGAGTGCTAACAGTCAAATTGATAACGACGGATGACGGACGGACGGACGGGCCACGGACGACGATGGACACAGGGCGATCACAAAAGCTCACCTTGAGCACGTTGTGCTCAGGTGAGCTAAAAACAAGAGGGCCATGAAGGCCCTGTATCGCTCACCTGACCTATTGACCTAAAGATCATCACGATTAACATTCTGACCAAGTTTCATTAAGATATGGTCATAAATGTGGCCTCTAAAGTGTTAATTAGCTTTTCCTTTGATCTGACCCGGTGACCTAGTGTTTTACTCCACATGACCCAGATTCAAACTGGACCGATAGGTCATCCAGATTAACATTATGACCAAGTTTCATGAAGATACAGTCTTAAATGTGGCCTCTAGTGTTAATAAGCTTTTCCTTTGATTTGATCCGATGACCTAGTTTTTGACCCCACATGACCCAGATTCAATCTTGACCTAAAGATCATCAAGATTAACATTCTGACCAAGTTTCATGAAGATACAGTCATAAATGTGGCCTCTAGAGTGTTAACAAGCTTTTCATTTGATTTGACCTAGTGACCTAGTTTTTGACCCCACCTGACCCAGATTTGAAATTGACCTACAGATAATCAAGATTAACATATAAACCAAGTTTCATTAAGATATTGTCATAAATGTGGCCTCTACAGTGTTAACTAGCTTTTCCTTTGATTTGACCTGGTGACCTAGTTTTTTTATCCCACATGACCCAGATTCAAAACTGGACCTTGAGATCATCAAGATTAACATTCTGACCAGGTTTCATGAAGATACAGTCATAAATGTGGCCTCTACAGTGTTAATAAGCTTTTCCTTTGATTTGACCTGGTGACCTAGTTTTTGACCCCAGTTAACCCAATATCATATTCATCCAAGATTTTATTGAGAGTAACATTCTGACTAAGTTTCATGTAGATTGGGCCAAAATTGTGACCTCTAGTGTGTTAACAGTCCAATTGTTGACGATGGCAGACAGACGGACAATGACGGACGACAGACACAGGGCGATCAGAAAAGCTCACCTTTGAGCACTTTATGCTCAGGTGAGCTAACAAGGAAGTAGGTCAGTAGGTCACTTTCCACATGACCCGGATTCAAACTTGACCTAAAGATCATCAAGGTTAACATTCTGACCAAGTTTCATTCAGATATAGTCAAAAATGTTGCCTCTAGAGTGTTAACAAGCTTTTTCTTCGATTTGACCTGGTTATCTAGTTTCTGACTCCACTTGACCTAAATTTGAAACTAACCTATTGATCATCAAGATTAACATCCTGACCAACTTTCATGGAGATATCATAAATGTGGCCTCTAGAGTGTTAACAAGATTTACATTTGATTTGACCTGGTGACCTAGTTTTTAATCCAACCTGACCCAGATTTGAACTTGACCTAAATATTAGAAAGATTAACATTCTGACCAAGGTTCATTTAGATATGGTTGTTCATAACAGATAACCAACAAGAGAGCAAATATGCTATATTAGGTAACATTAAAGTGAAAACATCGTAAGTAACATCTTAATCAAGACGTGCAGAATTTGATTCTTGTAACACTACTGCCTCATAATTTGTGCGTTCCATATTTTTCAGACATTGCATCTGATTTCAAGTTCAAATTTTAAGTAATCCTTAAAATTATTTCACTATAACGGAACACTGTTTAAGCTATTGCTAGGGGTATGAGGGCAGTTTCACATTTCACTACATCTAACAAACAGACATAATCAAATCAAGTCAGCTATTATTTTGCTCAATTGTGTTGTTATTCTTCAAAAGGATGATCTTAAAAACAATTTGCTATCCCTTAAATACTCTTTAAGTGCCATATGATGGTTTTAAATAGTCTCCACGTACTCACTTTTAGTGTTGTTTGATTTCGGGTCCTTTTGTACTAAAATACAATCCTCTTAAGCCAGTGCTAGGGGGCGTAAGGTGCTTTTCACACTTCATTACCTCTCGTAAACAGCCATGATCCAACTGAGTTTGCTATTTATTTGCTTGGTTGCAATCTTTGCTTCTAAAGGATCTTCTTAAAGTCTATTGCAAAATGTTTTCAGCAACTCAGAAATGTCGTTCATACAGCACTCAGTATCTTTCTATCAGTTTTGAATAGCATTATGTGATTGTTTTCCTTAAAATTTGGTTTTTACAGACTTAATATCATTCACATTCTTTGCTGCTTTTTCCAATTTTATAAGTTTAAATCTAAAGATTGTATAATTACTTGAAGCACCTGAAATTTCATTTTTTTTTTTTAGTTTTTGTTCAGTGCAGCTTTTCAACAGTGAATATTTCATCAATAAGCCCATGAATCAATACAATTCATGTGTTTCTGAAACTAAAAAACAAAATGCTTTATTTCTCACGTATTATAATAACTGCACTGATGCACTTCACAATAACACAAAACGAGATAAATATTCCATTAAAACGATTTCCATGAAAGGAAGCCCCAAATTGTGACCCTATTATCAGTGTATGAATGTTAGCAGGGATGTATACATTATTAATATATACAGAATATATACATGAAAATATATAATCAATGTAAAATGTAAGTACTGACAACAATATTGAAACCATCAAATTAAAGAACAACATATTTAAGAAACTGATATTAATATAATTAAACTGATCAATGCATTAATTCAAAATGAAAAAAGAAACATTGAATGTGTAATGAATGTTTCAGATGATTTTTTTGTTGACAAAAGTGAAGAAAGAATGTAAGAATTAATACTTTAAAGTTTTAACAAATCCATGATATCATAATATTGAAATCAATGGTTCAGATGACTTCATATATATTTCTAAATACAGCAAAGTACAGTGGTAACGTATTTTAAAGCGCCGTTATGGAAAAAAATGTCATTGCTTGGAAAGTATGGAGCTGTACTATTTTGTAGAAGTATTTAACAACTTGATGACTAAATATTCCTCTACCATTTTCAGAGAAAATATTGATACAATAAAACAAGATCACTGGAATGGTAACGTAACATGTGTAAAGTATGTTACAAACAGATTCCTCCTTCAAATAAGTATTTAATTATATTTTCATGTGCTTCAGCTTAAATAACACAAGTTTACTGATCACAGTTTAGTTCATCATGTTGTTCAGTTTTAGTTATATCTTGTTTTCAGAGATGTCTGTTTCAGCATAGATTAATTTCAGCAAATTTGCTGAAATACCTAATGTAGAAAAATTATTTACCTTCACAGTAATAAAATACTATTCTAGAAACAATGAGAGACATTAAGACCAGATCAAAGCTGTCTGATCTATATTTTCTAAATAATTGATGCAACAAAACAAGGTTATTGAAATGGTAACGTAGCATGTGTAAAGTATGTTACATACTGATTCCTGCTTCGAAAAGGTGTTCAAACTTCATTTCCAAACAATATAGCTCACATAATTGTTATTTCATTGATAACATTTAATTATATCATTTAATTAAATTTTAGTGGTATCTTCTTTCCTGAGATGTTGGTTGTGGTTATGGTTAATATTATGCAAATTAGCTAAACATACCTACTTTGGAGTAAAAAAGTTACCATCAGTGTTACAAAATACTATTTAAGAAAACACTAAGAGACTTTCAGAACAGATCAAAACTGTTTGGTACATTTAAACTGATTTAAAACTTAAAAAATATTATTTTCTAATAAAATGTTGTCATTCTGTAACAATCTCATTTATATTCATGAATATGAAAATTAGTTAATTAATATACAAATGCTGTTTTTAAAGGCCAATGTCTTAGCTCCATTTTTATTGTTTCATCACCAAAACTGACTAAGATATGACTGATTATCCTCTATATGGTCGTATTTTCCAAAAATGAACGGTTGCCATGGAAACAGTGAAATCTTATATAGTTCAAAAGAGTTTTTTCATGGGAACATTTTTTATTTCGAAAGGGTTGGTCCTGCCAAACAATTTGGTACCTATGAAAAAAAGTCTCGGTTGGGGTGCATGGTAGACCCTATTGGCCCCCTACCTATTATAGACACCACATGACCTAGATTCGAACTTGACCTAAAGATAATCAAGACAAACTTTTCTGATCAAGTCTCATGAAGATAAAGTCATTAATGTGGCCTCTAGAGTGTAAATGAGCTTTTCCTTTGACCTTTGATTTGACCTAGTGAGCTAGTTTTTGAACCCACCTAACCCAGATTTGAAGATTAACATTCTGATCAAGTTTCATTGAGATATTGTCTTAAATGTGGCGTTAAAAGTGTTAACAAGCTTTTACTTTGATTTGACCTGGTGACCTAGTTTTTGACCCAAGATGACCCAATATCAAACTCTCCAAGATTTTATTAAGGGTAACATTCTGACCAAGGTTAATTAAGATTGGGCCAAAATTGTGACCACTACATTGTTAACAGTCAAACTGATGATGACGGACAACGATGAAGACGGACACAGAGCGATCACAGAAGCTCACCTTGAGCACTTCCTGCTCAGGTGAACTTAAAACTACCTTTTTTTAAGGAAATGGGTTGGTAGGAGGGTAAATCCCAAATTAAATCCTGAGTGCACTGAACGATTTGTGATTATAGAACAAATACTGCTTGAGATATGTGCAAGACAGACATATAGGAACTTTAATAATACTTTTAACTAAGTCAAGGGCAGCACATCTGGCCTTGCTGAGTGAATCCCAAACAAAATCCCACATGCACAACTTCCCATGCTACATAACATTCTTGTACTGTTTCATGGCTCCTAAGTCAAATACTTTTAAGATAATTATGTTTGACATAGACTGTTTTAGGCCATTTATGCATACTTTAGACAATGTTAGCAGACATAACTTAAGTTTTCTTGAGAGAAATCCCTAGTTTCAGCATAATAGACATTCTGTGTAAGTTTCATGTCTATCAGACAGAACATGCAATCCCTGTTTAAAGTGAGCAAGTGACAGACTCCAGTTTCAAACTTATATATATTTCATGCAGACATTCTCTACCTTCATTTAGATTACACAGTAAATGTGAGGTGAGGTGAGCTAAAAATGTCAGTCCTTTCAATTTCTCTGTGCGTATGTGCATGCACGTGCGCACGTGTGTGTGTGTTCGGGTTTAACATCTTTTCAACAATTTTTATACGCCCGTTTGTAAAACGGGACGTATTATGGGAACGCCCCTGGCGGGCGGGCGGGCGGCGTCCACAGACTTTGTCCGGAGAATATCTTCTACATGCATGAAGGGATTTTGATGAAACTTGGCACAGTTGTTCACCATCATGAGACGGAGTGTCATGCGCAAAAAACCAGGTCCCTAGGTCTAAGGTCAAGGTCACACTTGGTGGTCAAAGGTCAAATTCAAGAATGACTTTGTCCGGAGCAAATCTTCTTCATGCATGGAGGGATTTTGATGGAAGTTGGCACAATTGTTCATCATCATGAGACGGAGTGTCATGCGCAAGAACCAGGTCCCTAGGTCTAAGGTCAAGGTCACACTTAGAGGTCAAAGGGTACAAGAAAGAAAACTTTGTCCGGAGCATATCTTCTTCATGCATGGAGGGATATTGATATAACTTGGCACAAATGTTCATCATCATGAGGCGGAGTGTCATGCGCAAGAAACAGGTCCCTAGGTCTAAGGTCAAGGTCACACTTAGAGGTCAAAGGATACAAGAATGAAAACCTTGTCCGGAGCATTTCTTCTTCATTCATAAAGGGATTTTGATATAACTTGGCATAAATGTTCACCACCACGAGACGGTGTGTCATGTGCAAGAACCAGGTCCCTAGGTCTAAGGTCAAGGTCACACTTAGAGGCCAAAGGTCAGATACAAGAATGACTTTGTCCAAAGCATTTCTTCTTCATAAATGGAGGGATTTTGATGTACCTTGGCACAATTATACACCATCATGAGACGAAGTGTCATGCGCAGTTCCCTTCTTTAGAATTACTTCCCTTTGTTGTTACTATAAATAGCTTATATTGTAACTTTTTCATTACTAGTCGTATGGAAAAATCGAGACTACTTTTCTGTAGTACAACATGCATGCTACATCCAATTTTGAGGTGTATTTTGACCAATCTCTACCTGGTAAAGATTTTTGTGTGGACTTACAATTTTTTTTTTTTTTTAAGATTAACTTCCCTTAGTTGTTACTATAAATAACTTATATTGTAACTTTTTTATAACTGACCATAGGGAAAAAACAAGACCACTTTTCTGTGGTACAACATAGGTTACTTTCCAATTTTAGGTGTATTTTAAGGTATCTCTACCTGGTAAGGAGCTTTTTTGTGGACTTAGAAAAACAAAAGACTTACAATGATTACTAAACAACCACAAAATTAAAATTCCATTTGCAAATACAGGTGCTAGAGTAAAGAAATTGGCTGTGACGGGCGTATATTGTGACATTCTGGCACTCTTGTTCAGTCATATTAACGATGGTGTCTACTTGTAGCAGTGAGCACAATGCCCAACTTTATAGTGCTGCCTCACTAGAATATCAGGCAGTAGACATGTGACATGATACCCCACCCAGTCACATTATACTGACTCTGGGCTGAGCAGTCCTAGCACTGCACTCTTAATGCTGAGCACCAAGTGAAGAAGCTACTAGTACCATTTTTCACGTCTTTGGTATGCACTTGAAGCGGACGCTCTACCACTAGGCTACCGAGGTGATCCCTTTCATTTCTAACTTCCACATATGACAGTCATGTAAATGTAGCAGGCAGTTGTAATAACTGGTCAAGTAATAATAAAGAAACAAGTAATAATAAAGAGTATTTCTACCATATTAATACTCACCTGTATTAGTATAAAATACAGGTTCAGTCACTCTCTCTTCAACAAGCAGAGCAAGAGTCCATAATACATTATCAGTCATCTGGCTTTTATCCTTGATATAGTCTAATCCTATCTGATCATTCCAGGTCCTTGGTTTTTCTGATGCTTGTTTTAGCCCTCTTTTACCTTCAATTAAAATTATACAGTATTAACTGAACTCACCTCAAGATTTATGTCATTTCTTAATAGAGAAAGTACCTTTTTATATATCAGGCATTTTAAAAAAGCAACTTCGATGAATTGGTATCCCCCACCAAATGGGTTTGTGTGAGAAATGGCAAAGAAATGTATTCGGTAAAAAGTTTTAGGATGTTACTAAGAAGCAAAGAGTTTCATCACATTTTGAATTTAAAAGAACAGAAGTTCTTGAGACAGCAAAATCAAGAAATCTGGAACGTGGGTGGTGACCGGGTAACAACTTCACATGTTGATATATATTCATGGAAGATGTAAAAAGTTTTTTAAAAAGATAACAAGAGGACCATGTTGGCTCTATATCTCTCACCTGAGTACCATTGCTCTTAATGATAAGATCAAGTTTTGGCATAGATCACATAGGCATACACTTTAAATATAATCAGGATAAATATTTTCTTGTAACAGTCCCTTTTGACCTATGGGTCACATACTAGGCATAGCCAATTGCCATACCTAGTTTGAGGGTCCTTGGCTCAAATACTGCATTTTTGTACTAGCAGGACTATTCCTTACCCTGGAAGACTTAAATAAAATTTAAAACCAATCTCATTAGATGCTGCTGAAGTATATTCACTTACATAAAACAAGAGGACCATGATGGTCCTGAATCGCTCACCTGTCCCCACATGACCCAGTTTTGAACTATGATGTAGTTTTTTTTATTATTTGACATAGTGACCTAGTTTTTGAGCTCATGTGACCCAGTTTTGAATCTGACCTAGATATCATCAAGATAAAAATTCTGACCAATTTTCATGAAGTTCCATTGAAAAATATGGCCTCTAGAGAGGTCACAAGGTTTTTTATTATTTGACCTACTGACCTAGTTATTGATGGCACGTGACCCAGTTTCGAATTTGATCTAGGTATCATCAAGGTGAACATTCTGACCAATTTTCATGAAGATCCATTCAGAAGTATGGCCTCTAGAGAGGTCACAAGGTTTTTCTATTTTTAGACCTACTGACCTAGTTTTTGATTGCAGTTGACCCAGTTTCGAACTTGACCTAGATATCATCAAGATGAACATTCAGACCAACTTTCATACAGATCCCATGAAAAATATGGCCTCTAGAGAGGTCACAAGGTTTTTTTATTATTTGACCTACTGACCTAGTTATTGATGGCACGTGACCCAGTTCAAACTTGACCTAGATATCATCAAGGTGAACATTCTGACCAATTTACATGAAGATCTTTTAAAAATATGGCCTCTAGAGAGGTCACAAGGTTTTTCTATTTTTAGACCTACTGACCTGTTTTTGACCGCACGTGACCCAGTTTCGAACTTGACCTAGATATCATCAAGGTGAACATTCTGACCAATTTTCATAAAGACCCCATGAAAAATGTGACCTCTAGAGTGGTCACAAGCAAAAGTTTACGCACGCACGCACGGAAGACAGACGCTGCGCGATCACAAAAGCTCACCTTGTCACTTTGTGACAGGTGAGCTAATAAAGGGAGGTAATTTGTCATAAATTCAGTCAAAAGTTATCTGCCCTGATTGTCCAAGTTCATCTGATGGCATAAATGACATTTCAAATCAGTATCTTCATTGGTTACTGAGATACACCCATTTTAGTTTGAAACAAAGGGAAGTAATTTGACATAAAATCTGTCCATAGTTGTCTACCCTGATTGTCTCAGTCTTACTAATGACAATAATGAAATTTCAAATGAGTCCTCTAAATACTTACTGAGATAAATTCATTTTTAATAAAATCAAGGGAGGTAATCATGCATCAGTATATGCATGCAGAAGATACAGAGTACAAGCCTTTACAACAATATATTAGAAAAGTAAGTAAAAATAGAAATTACTTACCATGGAAGACAAAAATAATGTTTCAAACCAATCTCATTAGAAGCTGCCAGGTATATTCTTTTACATACAAAAATAAAGGGAGGTAATTTGTCATAAATTCAGTCAATATGTATCTTCACTAATTGTCCAAGTCAATCTGATGGCATAAGTGAAATTTCAGATCAGTATCTTCATTAGTTACGGAGATATACCCATTTTAATTTGAAATAAAGGGAGGTAATTTGACATAAAATCAGTCCATAGTTATCTACCCTGATTGTCCAAGTCCAATTAATGACAATAATGAAATTTCAAATGAGTCCTATAAATACTTACTGAGATAAATCTATTTTTATTAAAATCAGGGGAGGTAATCATGCACTGGTATATGCATGTAGAAGATACACAGTACACGTACGTCGCACGCTATTTTGCACAAAGGAGATTTTGAGGTACATGTTGAAGCATATGCAGCTATTTAATTTATCAGATACTGGCGTCCATGTATGGCTTTACTATTATGATTAAAAGATTTCAATTCCAATTTTTCTGTTATAATTGTAAGAGGATTTATACTCTTAAAATACATTTAAAATTGAATTTCCATCAACAAAAACAAGAGCTGTCACTAATGGTGACAAATGCCCCCGCAGCACCTTTACCTTTGACCTGGTAACCCCAAAGTCAGTAGGGGTGGTGTACTCAATAAGTACTATCAGAATGTGAAGTCTGAAGGTCCTGGGTGAAGTGGTTCGCTAGTAAAGTGCCTTCATGCAAAAAGTTAACGTTGGCCCTTGTGACCGTGACCTTTGACCTGGTGACCCCAAAGTCAGTAGGGGTAGTGTACTCAATAAGTACTATCAGCACGTGAAGTTTGAAGGTCCTTGGTGCAGTGGTTCGCGAGTAAAGTGCCTTCATGCAAAAAGTTAATGTTAGCCCCTGTGACCTTGACCTTTAACCTGGTAACCCCAAAGTCAGTAGAGGTAGTGTACTCAATAAGTACTATCAGCATGTGAAGTTTCAAGGTCCTTGATGCAGTGGTTTGCAAGTAATGTGCCTTTATGCAAAAAGTTAACGTTGGCCCTTGTGACCTTGACCTTTGACCTGGTGACCCCAAAGACAGTAGGGGTGGTGTACTCAATAAGTACTATCAGCACGTGAAGTTTGAAGGTCCTGGGTCCAGTGGTTCGCTAGTAAAGTGCCTTCATGCAAAAAGTTAACGTTGGTTTCTGTGACCTTGACCTTTGACCTGGTGACCCCAAAGTCAGTAGGGGTGGTATACTCAATAAGTACTATCAGCACGTGAAGTTTGAAGGTCCTGGGTGCAGTGGTTCGCGAGTAAAGTGCCTTCATGCAAAAAGTTAACGTTGGCCTCTGTGACCTTGACCTTTGACTTGGTGACCCCAAAGTCAATAGGGGTGGTGTACTCAATAAGTACTATCAGCATGTGAATTTTGAAGGTCCTGGCCCCGTGTTCACAAAACATTTTCAGTCTCAGCTGAGTTTGATAACGAAACTTAATTTGTGATTTATATCTAAACAGCATGTTTAAAACTAAATGTTAAGTTAATAACTATTTTCAAGTAGCTATTCAGTATTGATGGTCACTCTCAGTTGGAATTTAACCTTGAAGTTTTAGTAAAATTGATATTAAAATTTCAGACTCAAACTCAGCCAGACCAAAAAATGTTTTGTGAACACAGGGCCTGGATGCAGTGGTTCGAGAGTAAAGTGCCTTCATGCAAAAAGTTAACGTTGGCCCCTGTGACCTTGACCTTTGACCTGGTGACCCCAATGTCAGTAGGGGTGGTGTACTCAATAAGTACTATCAGCATGTGAAATTTGAAGGTCCTGGGTGCAGTGGTTCGCGAGTAAAGTGCCTTCATGCAAAAAGTTAACGTTGTGACGAACGAACGAATGAACGAACGAACGAACGGACGGACGGACGAACAGTTGAAAACTAATATGCCTCCCTTCGGGGGCATAATAACAAAAATTGTAACGTTACGCGTAACAAGATGTTGGTACGGCCGTTGGTTTTTTGGCGATAAATCTGCAAGTTGTAAAGATATCTGGACAAAATAACAAGCAGACAACGTGAATTTTTGCCGCGCATCTTTGCGTGCGTTTATATGTCATTTCCGTATTTACTAGCGTCAGCAAAACAACAACGCCTTTTCCTTCAAGCGTTATGCTCGTCATCCCGTGAAGTATTTTTCATTTATATTGTAATAATTTTCGAAAAAAAATATCAAAACTTATATCATTAAAAAGTGCATTCATAAACGAATATGTACATGTTTAAAGCAAGAGTCATTAATCGGTATATAAACGACTACGGTATATTTTAATAAATTACATACTGAAAATGTAACGTGAAAAACTCTGTTTCAAAATGGAATAACCTCATATTATGCAAGTTATTATTGAAAGTTGACATTCATATTTATAAATGACTAAAAGTGCAATGTAAGGACTTTCTAAAGATATCTGACTTTCCTTGTTAGTATGAAACATTCATGAACCATCATTCTGTGAAAAAATTACATCGTGTACGATAAAGCTTAAAAATGTTAGATTGCACAACGTTACGTTGTATAAATTCTCTTTACTGTACACAATAACACAACATTTTGTAGATTATTTTAGCTCCATTTCTATTAAATAACTTTAAACTATTTGGTTCATTTTACAAGTCTGTCGCGCAAATTATATATCTATTTATCTTTCTTCTATAATTTCAGGATCTTTGAATATTGACTAGCTCTATTCCGAACATTGTGACTGGCACTAAAGTATGAATGTCTCATCTATGGTAAGTTGAACATACCACACTTTTACCTTTTATCTTATTTTATCCCGCTATCAATTTAAATACCGTAAAGGCAAAAATGCACACAAAAAAACGAAAAAAAAAACGAAAAAGGAAAAAAAGGGGGTGCGGGGGCAGTAGCCCCCATATGAATATATGGGGAGTATTTAACCGTACCAGTAAAGGGCAGGTGTCCCTAATAATATAGTAGTGTATATATCTAAATAAGAACACTATGCGATGTTGCAAAAATATACAACAAAAAAACTAATTAACACAATTGAACAGATAAATCAAACAATGATAATGGTGAAAGAAAAAATAATCAGCAAGAATGGCCGAGTGTCGCGAAGTTACTTCAGTCAAATCGCGTCAAACAAAACTTTTAAGTAGCTGATTTATATATCGGTGTATAAATACAAAACCTCTATCGTGGAGAGCGATAAAGGGGAAGAAATCGTGTTTACCAATTTACTCGTTCTTAATTTCTTCTCTCTAGGCCTATTCGCTATTATATTTGGTTATTAAAAGATTTTAATGTGAGAAAATGTTTCATTTAAGTTCAATGTATGTATTTATACAATGGAAATTTAGCTCCCTATTTTTTTTCATTGAAAGAGCTTTTGAAAAATATTGTTTGTTGGTACAGTAACTGTTTTCCGTAAAGAAATAGTTAAAATGGGAAGGTGTATTCCCTCACCTAATAACCCCCACCCCACCCAGCGGCCCTTATACGATACACCTTGCGACGCCTTAACAAACAATAGGGCCATCATGGCCCTATGCCACTCACCTGTTATCATTGCACTTGAGGACAAGAAGGTCCTCAGAAAAAATATCTAAGTCCAAAGGACAGGAACAACAAAGGGAAGATATTTAACCAAAAAGAAAAAAAAAATTCTTACAAGGTATAGATATGTCAAAATACACCTAAAAATTAGAGGTACCATCCATGTTGTACCACATAAAAGTGGTCTCGGTTTTTCCCTACGGCCAATAGTAAAAAAGTTACTAACAAGAGCTGTCACTAATGGTGACAAATGACCCTGCAGTGCCTTGACCTTTGACCTGGCGACCTTGACCTATGACCTGGTGACCCCAAAGTCAGTAGGGGTCGTGTACTCAATAAGTACTATCAGCATGTGAAGTTTGAAGGAGTTAGGTCCTGGGTGCAGTGGTTTGCGAGTAAAGTGCCTTCATGCAAAAAGTTAACGTTGTGACGAACGAACTAACTAACTAACGAACGAACAGACGGACAGTTGAAAACTAATATGCCTCCCTTCGGGAGCATAAAAATAAGCTATTTATAGTAACGTAAAAGTAATTAAAAAAAAAATTGTAAGTGAACAAAAGAAGGATCTGCCAAATAAATCTGTTGACATAAATGAAATTTCAGATCAGTATCTTCATTAGTTACGGAGATATACCCATTTTAATTTGAAATAAAGGGAGGTAATTTGAAACAAGAGGGCCATGATGGCCCTATATCGCTCACCTGTTATCATTGCACTTGAGGACAAGAAGGTCCTAAGAAAAAATATCTAAGTCCAAAGGACAGTAACAACAAAAGGAAGAAATTTAACCAAAAAGAAACAAAAAATTCTTACAAGGTACAGATATGTCAAAATACACCTAAAATTGGAGGTACCATCGATGTTGTACCACAGAAAAGTGGTCTCGGTTTTTCCCTACGGCCAATAATAAAAAAGTTACTAAAAATAAGCTATTTATAGTAACGTAAAAGGGAAGTAATTAAAAAAAAAATTATTGTAAGTGAACAAAAGAAGGATTTGCCAAATAAATCTGTTGATATAAATGAAATTTCAGATCAGTATCTTCATTAGTTACGAAGATATACCCATTATAATTTGAAATAAAGGGAGGTAATTTGACATAAAATCAGTCCATAGTTATCTACCCTGATTGGCTCAGTCCAACTAATGACAATAATGAAATTTCAAATAAGTCCTATAAGTACTTACTGATATAAATCCATTTTGATTACAATCAGGGGAGGTAATCAGATATAAAATAACTCTGGAACCTACGATTGGATCTGATTTGTCATGGAATCCAAGATTTATTGCCGTTGAAGATGTTTTGGAAGTTTGTATCAAATAAAACCATAAATGAAGTCTCTATATGGCTGCAAAAGCCAAAATAGCCAATTTTGGACCTTTAAGGCGCCATAACTCTGGAACCCATGAAGGAATCTGGCCAGTTCAAGAAAGGAACCAAGATCTTGTGGTGATACAAGTTTTGTACAAGTTTGGTTAAAATCAAATCATAAATGAAGCTGCTATTGTGCAGACAAGGTCAAAATAGCTAATTTTGGCCCTTTCAGGGGCCATAACTCTGGAACCCATTATGGGATCTGGCCGGTTCAACAAAGGAACTGAGATCTTATGGCGACACAAGTTTTGTGCAAGTTTGATTAAATTCAAATCATAAATGAAGCTGCTATTGTGCAGACAAGGTCAAAGTAGCTAATTCTGGCCCTTTCAGGGGCCATAACTCTGGAACCCATAAAGGAATCTCGCCAGTTCAAGAAAGGAACCAAGATCTTATAGTGATACAAGTTGTGTGCAAGTTTGGTTAAAACAAAATCATAAATAAAGCTGCTATTGTGCAGACAATGTCAAAATAGCTAATTCTGGCCCTGTCAGGGGCCATAACTCTGGAACCCATAACGGAATCTGGCCAGTTCAAGAAAGGAACCAAGATCTTATGGTGATACAAGTTGTGTGCAAGTTTGGTTAAAATAAAATCATAAATAAAGCTGCTATTGTGCAGACAAGGTCAAAATAGCTAATTTTGGCCCTTTCAGGGGCCATAACTCTGGAACCCATAATGGGATCTGGCCAGTTCAAGAAAGGAACCGAGATCTTATGGTGATACAAGTTGTGTGCAAGTTTGGTTAAAATAAAATCATAAATGAAACCACTATCGTGCAGACAAGAAATTGTTGACTGACGGACGCACGCACGGACGGACGACGGACGAAGGGTGATCACAAAAGCTCACCTTTTCACTATGTGACAGGTGAGCTAATAAAATCAGTCCATAGTTATCTACCCTGATTGTCTCAGTCCAACTAATAACAATAATGAAATTTCAAATAAGTCCTATAAGTACTTACTGATATAAATCCATTTTGATTACAATCAGGGGAGGTAATAAGATATAAAATAACTCTGGAACCTACGATTGGACCTGATTCATCATGGAATCCAAGATTTATTGTTGTTAAAGATATTTTGCAAGTTTGTATCAAATGAAACCATAAATGAAGTCTCTATATGGCTGCAAAAGCCAAAATAGCCAATTTTGGACCTTTAAGGGGCCATAACTCTGGAACCCATGACGGAATCTGGCCAGTTCAAGAAAGGAACCAAGATCTTATGGCGACACAAGTTGTGTGCAAGTTTGGTTAAAATCAAATCATAAATGAAGCTGCTATTGTGCAGACAAGGTCAAAATAGCTAATTTTGGCCCTTTCAGGGGCCATAACTCTGGAACCCATTATGGGATCTGGCCGGTTCAAGAAAGGAACCGAGATCTTATGGTGACACAAGTTTTGTGTAAGTTTGATTAAATTCAAATCATAAATGAAGCTGCTATTGTGCAGACAAGGTTAAAATAGCTAATTCTGGCCCTTTCAGGGGCCATCACTCTGGAACCCATTAAGGAATCTCCCCACTTCAAGAAAGGAACCAAGATCTTATGGTGATACAAGTTGTGTGCAAGTTTGGTTAAAATCATATCATAAATGAAGCTGCTATTGTGCAGACAAGGTCAAAATAGCTAATTCTGCCCCTTTCAGGGGCCATAACTCTGGAACCCATTATGGAATCTCCCCAGTTCAAGAAAGGAACCAAGATCTTATGGTGATACAAGTTGTGTGCAAGTTTGGTAAAAATCAGATCATAAATAAAGCTGCTATTGTGCAGACAAAGTCAAAATAGCTAATTTTGGCCCTTTCAGGGGCCATAACTCTGGAACCCATAATGGGATCTGGCCAGTTCAAGAAAGGAATCAAGATCTTATGGTGATACAAGTTGCGTGCAAGTTTGGTTAAAATAAAATCATAAATGAAACCACCATCGTGCAGACAAGAAATTGTTGACGCACGCACGCAAATTCTGGCCCTTTAAGGGGCAATAACTCTAGAACCCATGATGGGATCTGGCCAGTTTTTGAAAGGAACTGAGATATCATGCCAATACAAGTTTTGTACAAGTTTGATTAAAACTGCTTGCAAAATGTGGTCTCTATCGTGTTCACAAGAAATTGTGGAAGGACGGAAGGACGACGGACAAAGGGCGATCACAAAAGCTCATCCTGTCACTATGTGACAGGTGAGCTAAAAATAATGTTCTGTAAGTAAAGGGTTACCCGATCTTTAAAGAAAGGGAAAATTGTATGACAAGCCTCATTTTAGTTGCACTGTCATGAAAAGCAGCATGGAATTGTTTTTATTACTTTCTCGACAAATTTGTATCTTATATTTCTACAGACCTACCATCTATGAACTACACTAGTTTTCTGTTTTCCGTTTGGTTTGTTATGAGCAAGAAATTACAGATCTATAAGAATGTATGAAACTCAAGTCATTAATATATCAATGAAATGGAGGCGATCAGTTAATTTAATTGAATCAGGCGAATTTTATACAAACAAGCAAATTCGATGAATTGGTATCCCCCGCCGAAAGGGTTTGTGGTGAGGAATGGCAAAAATATATCCGTCAAAAAGTTAAAGATGTTAATAAGAAGCAAATAATTTCATTAGTCAAAATCAATTTAACAGAAAACAAATGTTTAATTAAAGAGTACACAATAAATGTATGATACTTTGATCCTGACTAAAGAATTTATTTTGAATGGGATATGCTTATTGTAATAAGCTTAGCTTTTAAAATTAAATGCAGTTAATTGAAATGTGAGCTTGAAGTTTAACTGGGAAGAAATATTGTCTTTGAGTGGTTTGGCACCAGGTGTTGCTGATTAACATGTACATTTGAACTTAAAAGAACAGATGTCCTTAAGAGAACACAGGTAAGATATCTTGAACATGGCTGAGGGCAAGGTTTGTGCAGTCACAACTTAACATGTTGAAGGTTTGAACATTTAAAAAAAAAAAAAAAAAAAGGAATGGAAATATAATTATATATTTATATATTTATTTTTTTAGGGGGTGGGGGTGCGGGGTAACGGGAGAGGAAACAAAATTTCACATGTTGATTTTAAATATTGATGGAAAATTAAAAATGAAAAAAAAAAAAAAAAAAAAAAGGGTAAAAGGGTGAAGTTGGGGGGGGGGGGGGGGGGCAGAGGATGCATGATTATTGGTGGGCATGACTGTATGGAGGAGTGAGGTGGGGGAACTTGCATGTTGATAAATAATCATGGAAGGTTTGAAAAAAAAATCTAAAATAAGAAATGATAAAAAAAAAATTATTATTTGTTTTTTTTGGGGGGAAGGGGGGTTGGGAGAGGGAGGGGGTGTGACCAAGGCAAATGGGTGACCAGGTGTAGGTGCGCAACTTCACATGTTTCTAATAAATGTTCACAGAAAAGAATGAAAGAAATTTAATGAAATTCTGCCGAATGGTAAGTTTGTTATGTACAAATATGTGGATTTTTTTTGGGGGGGTGGGGCAGAGGATGCATGATCAGTGGTGGGCATGACTGTATGGAGGAGTGAGGTGGGGAAATGGTACAACTTGCATGTTGATAAATAATCATGGAAGGTTTGAAAAAAATCTAAAATAAATGAAAAAAAAAATCTTTTGGGGGAGTGGGGGGAGTGGGGTTGGGATGGGGAGGGAGTGTGACCAAGGCAAGTAGGTGACGAGGTGTGGGTGCGTAACTTCACATGTTTATAATAAATGTTCACAGAAAAGAATGAAAGAAATTTAATGAAATTCTGCCAAATGGTAAGTTTGTTATGTACAAATATGTGGATTTTTAGACAATTAAAGGGCAATAACTCTGAAGTTACAAAAGAAATCCGTACAAAACTGTGTGTGCACAACCACATTATAGTGCTCTAAATTCTGTTAAAGTTTCATAGTTCAAGGTCAAATATATCAAAAGTTATGATGCAGAAATTGCCATATCTATAGATCTATAGTACCCTATATAGTTAACACTATAAACTTCTAAGGGCCATAACTCTGGTGTTACTTGGGCAATCTGTCTGAAACTTGATGGGCCCCATAACCTCATAGTGGTGAACATGTTTATGAAGTTTGTCTGAAAAAAATGTAAAATAATGATTTTTTTTTTTTTTTGGGGGGGGGGGGGTCAGGGGAGGGGTGTGATCAAGGTAAGGGGGTGACCAGGTGTGGGTACACAACTTCACATGTTTACAATAAATGTTCATGGAAAAGAATGAAAGAAATTTAATGAAATTCTACAAAATGGTAAGTTTGTTATGTACAAATATGTGGATTTTTATACAATTAAAGGGCAATAACTCTAATTTACAAATAAATCCAAACGAAATTGTGTGTACACAACCACATTATGGTGATCTAAATTCTGTTTAAGTTTCATAGTTCTAGGTGAAATATATCAAAAGTTATGTGCAGAAATTGCCATATTATAGTACCTATATAGTTAACACTAGAAACTTCTAAGGGCCATAACTTGGTGTTACTTGGGCAATCTGACTGAACTTGACGGGCCGCAAGAACTCATAGTGGTGAACATGCATATGAAGTTTTAATAAATATTCCAACCATTTCCTAGATATGGCTCCAGACGGACGGACGGACGGAATAGACGGACGGACGGAGGACAATGCCAAAACTATATACCTCCGACTTTCGTCGGGGGATAACAAAAGTAATACTTTTTTCTACACTTTAGTCAGTCATATATATATATTTTTTTTTCATTTTAGCTCGGAGTTAGTATTTTATATAATTTCATTATATTGTATACTCAGGAAGAATACTGTTTAAAAGTAGAATGATCACTGGAAAATTTTAATATAAACTAAAAGGAAAAAAATTTTAAATAAAGCACATCAAAAAAACTAAAGGGGGAAAAAAAAATTTTTATAACAATTTAGCCCAAAAAGAATAAAATCATTAGGCACTGTCAGAGTCAGGTTGTCTGATTTAATAAATTTTGAATGAGTAAATGTCTGGTTCGTCCCCAGTCCCTCACTCACATGGTCACACAGTCATTTTATCCATCCCTTTATCGCGTAGGCCATTCTGCTGGTTTTAGAAGTTTTATTTATACAGCAGTAGTTGGGTCTAAATGTGCTTCCATGGCGTTTTTGAATTGTTCACACTAAAATGAAAGTAGGTGTTTATTCTGCGGACCGCTTTCTGAATTGCGACAATGTGAGGTTAACTTCAGTTGTCTTGCATTTCACTGCATACTTATCGAAACATTTTTTTTTCTTTTTTTCGTTTTCTTAAAGCGAATCAATTGATGTCTTGTTGAAAATACGTCTATGACGGAGTGAAAAACTAGAAACTGTTTCATAATGAAATTGAAATAGCTAAATTTTATATGAAACAAGGAATAATTTCTTTTATTGGTATATAACCTAGATTAATGTATGTTTTGATAGCTCTTTCCATAGTATATTTTGTTTGCTGTTATAAATTGCGAACAGTTTGCTGTGACTTTTACTTTTACCGTACTATTCCAATATTACAAAAGTTCTTACACGGCTTAGTGCCCGAAATCTGATTATAGCAGTCCAATATTCATTTTGTTTTTCCCATATAAGTGTGCACATTCTATATTATTTACTGTGGTAATAATAATAGCTACAAATAAATATACATAAAAAATAAAATAAAGCAACATTCAATCCGCCATACAATCCACCCGCGTGTCCATTCGCAGCCGAATGGTCGTTTAGTAAGCCAGAATTCATCATGACCGGTCAATAATTATTGACTCGGTCATTCATTTAGTCAGCCTGACAGTCGATCATTCATTCCGTCCGTTTATCTGTCTGTCTTACTAGAGATTTTATTGGTCAGTAGCTATACATAGTTAATAAAATGTTATGAATTTAGTCAATGGTTAGTCAATCTGATTGATATTTACACATTTATGAAGTGTGATTTTCATTCATTCAGTCTTTCATTCTGTCTGACTCATCAAAAATTTAAAAGTGGAACTAAAAGTGAACAATGTCACAAACTTAATTATTTGATAATGCCTTTTAGACAGAATATACTTCAGCAGTAAAATTATTGATAGATCAGCATAGGTAAAAATAAAAAGCATGTATTCGGAATTCAATGGCCTCAAACTACGATGTTTCATTAGAGCCATCACCTTCTCTCTAAAAGATATTCGGCGATATCACTAGGTAACTATGGCGATTCGCAAATTAATGAAGGCATATGACGGTAGTGTGATACGCAAATTTATGAATGGGGCATGCGCAGTTACCACGACGATACGCGAAGTTACGATGGAAAAACATCGCGTTTCCATTGTTACTTCACGTATCGCCGCTATCGCCAAAAATTTTATTATAGAGAAAGCGATAGCCCTAACGGAACACCGTACTCAAACATAAACATATTCTTAGTATTTCACATTTGTGATTCCACCTTAGTTCTGTTAACTATAGTGTAATTGTTTGTCATCAAAAAAGTCCTTACCATCTCCTATGGATTTTTAGATGCTGGATAAACCTCCCCCATCTTCGAGCAGTGCGGAAAGGTGAGAGTGGTACCGCCAAAAGAAAAAACAAGTTAATAGGGACAGAGTTCGAAAACACAGAAACAAGCTGCTTGAACAGAAACGTGAGCGCCAGCGTTTAATGGTTAATGAGAGGATGAAGCTTTATAGACAAAGAAAGAGGGAGAAAGCAGCTTTACATTCAAATGGAAATATTCCACAAATAAACCAAACCGCATTCCAAAACAGAATGCAGAAATGCTGAGCATTGAAAGCTGTTAAAGGGGCATATAACTCCGTTCTCACCACAAAGAAGGCGGCAATTTTGCAATCAATAATTGATTCATCAAGCCCAAGTCTAAAACAACCAAAGATGTCTTGAATTTAAAGAGGTCGTGAATTCTAAGGAAAACAAAATAAGGAATAAAGTAGCATGCGCTCATCTGACAGATATATCGTCATCAATATCGTCTGCCTGGAGAGAACTTCACCCACCGAAAAAAAGGTAGCGTAAACAAGCTGCGAGTTTATGGCGGAAAAGAATTAAAACACAAAATTAAAATCTGCTTTCACAACATCTGGATGAATGGGGAGTCTAAAAAAGTGTTTAAATAAAAACAAAACAAATCAAAAAATCTGCATAAATTCAAAAAATGGATAAAAAGAAAACGATAAAATGATAAGTTTCTGAAATTAAAGAAAAAAATCAGATTTTTGGATTGAAAAACCAAAAGTAAATGTAAAAAAAAAGTTTCGAAGGAATATCGAAAAACATATGTGGAGAATGTTAAATGTTCAACCACGAAAAATCAATGTCTATAAAAAATTTATGAAAGAAAACCCCAACTTCAAAATAGGCAAAGGAGTTTAAATGTGAAAGCCATTTTCATCAAACCTGCGACTAAAAAGGATCGCGTGATGCTTTTTTGCCAACTGTAGAAATAATAGTTTCATGTGGAAAAAATATGAAAATTTTGCACGGGAAAAAAAAAGACGGACGTGGAAAAAAAATTTAAAAAATTTAAAGAATAGTCTTACAAAACACTAACGTTTGGGTTTTTGGGTTTACTTTAAAAATATATTGCACAAATTTCCTTTTTCACCAATTCCCGGGATCTGGCAAAAAAAGCAGTTAAAACAAATTACATTAACCTCCCAAACAATGAAATAGTAATATACACGACTATGCGGGAAAATTTTACCCGCGAGTGCAGATGGATCCAGTATGATATAGACGTACAGATATAGACAAAAAAAAATGCAGACTGTTTAAGTGCAATGCATAATTAAAGAATATATTTTCTGTATTTTTGAAGAAATATGATGATAGGAATCGTACATCACGTCCGTAAAACAATAATGAACTAGAAAAAGGGTTTTGTAAAAAAGGCATGTCTCCCCAATGCAAAGTCCTATAGGGAAGAAACAATAGGGGTCAGGAGGAAATCAAAGAGACACTGATGGTTGGCTGCAATAGGGTCATCTCTTGGGATGTCCATCATCCGTAAATTTCAAAACTCTTGGCCCAGTGGTTCTCAGTCACTGTTTTGGCTTGTGACCTTTTACCTTTGATAAGTGATCAAATAAATAGGGGTCATCTATCTGCATGTCCCAAACTCTATTAAGTTTCAAAGGGCCCAAATGGTTTCAAGTTATTTCCAAAAAAAAATTTTTCATGAAAAGGCCACTTCAAATTCGGTGAAAGGTTCTCAAGTATTGATTGGAAAAGGTTTCCAGTTTGGCCCCTGGGCCCTTGACCTTTAAAAGGGTGACCTAAAAATTTTTAGGGGTCATCTATCTGATGTCAATCATCTATGAAGTTTCATCATTCTGGGCAAGTGGTTCTCAAGTTATGGGGCCGGAAATGGTTTTCATGTTCAGGCCCCCGTGACCTTGCCTTTTATAGAGTGACCCCAAAATCGTTGGGGTCTTACTCTGATGACCAAACATCCTATTAAATTTCAACATTCGGGGAAGTGGTTCCAAGTTATGCGGAAAAGGTTTTCAATGTTCAGGCCCCCGGACCTTGACCTTTAAAGGAGGCCCCAAAATTTATAGGGGTCATCTAATTTGCAGACAAATCCTATGAAGTTTCAACGTTTGGGGCAAGTGGTTTTCTAGTTTTGATCGGAAAAGGTTTTTCAAAGTTTAGGCCCCGTGACCTTGACCCTTTTAAAGGAGTGACCCAAAAACAATAGGGGTATTTACTCTGCTGACCAATCTCTTTGAAAATTTCAACATTCTGGGGAAGTGGTTCTTGTATTGACGGAATGGGGTTTTTAAAGTTCAGGCCCCCGGACCTTGGGCCTTTTACAGGGCCCCTTTAATAGGGGGCATCTATCTTCATGGGCCCAAATCCCATGAAGTTTCAAAATTCTGGGTCAAATGGTTCTCTAGTTATTGATCGGAAATGGTTTTCAATGTTCAGGCCCCTGTGACCTTGACCTTTGACGGAGTGACCCCAAAAACAATAGGGGTCGTCTACTCCAGCAGCCCTACAACCCTATGAAGTTTGAAGGTTCTAGGTCAAATGGTTCTCCAGTTATTGCTCGGAAATGAAGTGTGACGTACAGACGGACGGACAGGGCAAAAACAATATGTCTCCTGGGGGAGACATAATTATTTAAGAAATGATCTAAATTATAACATAGGGTTCATTCACGAGTTTAGTGACGGCTGTAGCGCACAATATAAATCAAGATTTTGCATGAATGACATCAGTAAGAGTTATGAAGATTTTGGTTGTCATTGTCAGAGAAACTATTTCGAGACAAGCCACGGAAAGGGGGAGCAAGTTGCAGCTGGATCTCATGTAAAAACAAAAGCCCATATGTCAATATTTAGACATGAGTGCACAATCCATACTGCCAAGGACTTGGCATCAGTTTTAAGTACATCTTTTAAATTTCCTGAATCATCCTCTTATAATCTAGGCAGAAAAGTCCACTAAACAGAGCTTTTCTTTTACATTTCGGAAAATGATATTGAACGAAATCGTCGTATCGGTAAAGTTCGAGCGGTTAAAGGACAATCGAAAAATTCATAGCATTAGATCGGTGCAGCAAATCCAAATAATGATCCGACAACAGTCTGCTATTGGGGCTGTGCATAGCACAACGTATGACAGTGCATTTATATGATGTAATTGGTAAATGGACCAATATTAAAGTGTAACAGAAAAATGATTGTATCTTTGTGAAGTTTCAAGTTTTTCCCGAAAAAACATAAAATGTAATTATATAGTCAAAAAAGCATTTACCTGAAAAGCAGTTCTCGCGGATGAGTTGACATTTCGATGATTTAAGATTGTAAAAGAAATCATCAAAATCAGATGCCGAATTATGTTTTACATGCTTAAAATGTGCGGCCATTAATAAAGACAATAAACAAATTGATAATCCCGTTACTTGTTACTTTATTATGATGGTATACACAATTTGTATAACACATCCCCAAAATACATGTATCCATACAAGTTACGTCTGTAGAGTAAACAACAAGCTCCGTGATTACGAATCTTTTTTCATGCTCAACTCAATTTGAGCACGGACATATTTTACATTTTGTAGTGTTTGTCATTATGTGCATAAAAACAGCTATTATTTAAAAAAAATATTACGTTTATTTGATGTTTTGATGTTGTTTTTTAAACCAAAATCTCAGCACGAAACTGAGTTTAAAAACGAAAACTGTTTATATCAAGGTGTCTGTTATATTCAATACTGTAACAAATTATTTTTTAAAATTTTCTGCATTTACAATTTAATAATAATTTTTTTTTTCAAATATTCTCGTGCCTAAGTATTGGCCCGACAGCCCTGCCGCTAGGTTATATCCAGATCAGTGCTGATGCTAGGTTTGTTAACGTCCGTAAGTTGATATAAATGAATGTGAAGCGACGGAAATGTTCAACACTACAAAGCGTGATAAAATTGATTAAGTTTAACATGCATATATTTTTAACAAGAGATCACAGAGTGATCTTGGTGCCCACCAATGTGCCATTTTTGAGTGTTCCAAATTTCAAGACTTATTGACTAGCTCAAGGTCAAATTTCATTTCCGTACACAACACTGTGCATGTGGTTCAAATTCGGAAGCTGTTTGCTTTAGAATATGTGAAATAGGTCACTAGGGCAAAGTCAAGGTCAAATTCTATTTCGGGGAAAATAAAACTATGCATGTGGTCCAAATTTGAAGCCTGTACCTTCAAAAATGTGAAAGTTGGTCACTAGGTCAATGTAAAGGGCAAAGTTCATTTCGGTACACAAAACAATGCATGTGGTCCAAATTTGAAGGTATAGCTTGGAAAATGTAAAAGTAGGTCACTGGGTCAAAATCAAGGTCAAATTTTATTTCGGAATACAAAACTATGCATGTGGTCCAAATTTGAAGCCTGTACCTTAAAAATGTGAAAGTAGGTCACTAGGTCAGTGTAAAGGTCAAAGTTCATTTCGGTACACAAAACTATGCAAGTGGTCCAAATTTGAAGGCTGTAGCTTGAGAAATGTAAAAGTAGGTCACTAGGTCAAAATCAAGGTCAAATTTCATTTCGGAATACAAAACTATGCATGTGGTCCAAATTTGACGCCTGTACCTTCAAAAATGTGAAAGTAGGTCACTATGTCAATGTGAAGGTCAAAGTTTTTTTCGGTACACAAAACTATGCATGTGGTCCAAATTTGAAGGCTGTAGCTACAGAAATGTGAAAGTAGGTCACTAGGTCAAAATCAATGTCAAATATCATTTTGAAACACGGAACTATGCATATGGTCCAAATTTGACGCCTGTACCTTCAAAAATGTGAAAGTAGGTCACTAGGTCAAAATCAACGTCAACTCATGTCAAGGTTCATCTTGCCACTCAAAAATATACATGTGGTCCAAATTTGAATGTTGTAGTTATTGACAAGAACATTTTAAAAGCTTTTCCCTATATAAGTCTATATGAAACATGTGACCCCCGGGGCGGGGCCATTTTTGACCCTAGGGCGATAATTTGAACAAACTTGGTAGAGAACCACTAGATGATGCTACATTACAAGTATCAAAGCCTTAGGCTTTGTGGTTTGGACAAGAAGATTTTCAAAGTTTTTCCTTATACAAGTCTATGTAAACCATATGACCCCCAGGGCGGGGCCATATTTGACCCTAGGGGTATAATTTGAACAATCTTAGTTGAAGACCACTAGATGATGTCACATACAAAATATCAAAGCCCTAGGCCCTGTGGTTTTGGACAAGGGGTTATTCAAAGTTTTTCCCTATATAAGTCTATATAAACCATGTGACCCCCAGGGCGGAGACATATTTGACCCCAGAGAAATAATTTGAATCATCTTGGTAGAGGACCACTAGATGATGCTTCAAACCAAAAATCAAAGCCCTAGGCTCTGTGGTTTTGGACAAGAAGATTTTCAAACTTTTTCCCTATATAAATCTATGTAAAATATAGAAATAAACAAAGGGCCATAACTCACTCATAAATTGTTGAACCAGTCTGATTTTCAGGGGGACACAACTAGGGTACTAATACATCATTCTGACAAAGTTTGGTCAAAATCCCCCCCAGTAGTTTCTGAGGAGATGCGATAACGAGAAATTGTTAACGGACGGAATGACGGACGGACGGACCACGGACGCAGAGTGATTTTAATAGCCCACCATCTGATGATGGTAGGCTAATAAGAAGACACCGGGCGGTAATAATGATGAATAATAACAACAATAATGATGATAATAATGATGATAATAATAATAATAATGATAATGAAAATAACAATGATAATTATAACAATAATAATAATTACTCGTTCAAAACAATTATGGTTAAAATATCATTAATGAATATGCTGAGTGATCTCAATGCAAAATTTGCTATTTACTTTCTCAATTTGTAATTGGACGTCAAAATGACGTTTATGTGCAAAATAGCGTGCGACGTACGCCTTTATAACAATATATTAGAAAAGTATTCATATCAATAAATGTTCAATCAAGAGTTATCTAACATGACTATTTTTTACCATGGAAGACATAAATAACATTTCAAACCAATCTCATTAGAAGCTGCTAGGTATATTCATTTGCATAAAAAATAAAGGGAGGTAATTGTCATAAAATTCAGTCAATACGTATCTTCACTGATTGTCCAAGTCAACCTGATGGCATACATGAAATTTCAGATCAGTATCTTCATTAGTTACAAAGATATACCCATTTTAATTTGAAATAAAGGGAGGTAATTTGACATAAAATCAGTCCACAGTTACCTACCCTAATTGGCTCAGCCCAACTAATGACAATAATGAAATTTTAAATGTGTCCTCTAAGTACTTACTGATATAAATCCATTTTGATTAAAATCAGGGGAGATAATCAGATATAAAATAACTCAGGAACATATGAATGTATCTGACAGATCTGTCATGGAATTCAAGATTTATTGTTGTTAAAGATATTTTGCAAGTTTGTATCAAATCAAACCATAAACGAAGTCTCTATATGGCTGCAAAAGCCAAAATTGCAAATATTTGACCTTTAAGGGGCCATAGCTCTGGAACCCATGATGGGATCTGGCCAGTTTTTGAAAGGAACTGAGATATCATGCCAATACAACTTGTGTGCAAGTTTTATTAAAGTTGATTGCAAACTGTGGTCTCTATCATGTTCACAAGCCAAAACTAGCAAATTTTGGCCCTTCAAGGGGCCATAACTCAGGAACCCATGATGGGATCTGGCCAGTTTTCTAAACGACTGAGATATTATGCCAATACAAGTTGTGTGCAAGTTTAATTAAAGCCGATTGCAAAATGTGGTCTTTAAAGTGTTCACAAGCCAAAAATAGCAAATTTTGGCCATTTAAGGGGCCATAAGTCTAGAACCCATTAAGGGATCTGGCCAGTTTTCAAAAGGAGCCGAGATTGTTTGTTTGTTTGTTTTGGGTTTAACGCCGTTTTTCAACAGTATTTCAGTCATGTAACGGCAGGCAGTTAACCTAACCAGTGTTCCTGGATTCTGTATCAGTACAAACCTGTTCTCCGCAAGTAACTGTCAACTTCCCCACATGAATCAGAGGTGGAGGACTAATGATTTCAGACACGATGTCGTTTATCAAATAGTCACGGAGAACATACGCCCCGCCCGAGGATCGAACTCACGACCCCGCATTCCGTAGACCAACACTCTTACCTACTGAGCTAAGCGGGGAGGCTAGTATGCCAATACAACTTGTGTGCAAGTCTGATTAAAGTTGTTTGCAAAATGTGGTCTCTATCATGTTCACAAGCCAAAAATAGTAAAATTTGGCCCTTTAAGCGGCCATAACTCTGGAACCCATGATGGGATCTGACCAGTTTTCGAAAGGAACCGAGATATTTATGCCAATACAAGTTGTGTGCAAGTTTGATAAAATTGATAGCAAATTGTGGTCTCTATCGTGTTCACAAGAAATTGTGGACGGACGACGGACAAAGGGCGATCACAAAAGCTCACCTTGTCACTGCGTGACAGGTGAGCTAAAAAGTGTAAGAAGAAATCAAGATATTTGTGAGGTTCCATGTGGGATGAAATTGACAATCAGATCAAAAGTATTGAATGGACAAGGCTAATTTCGCAGATTTCAAGTAATTCAAGGGCCATAATCCAAGACTGCCTAGGGCGATTTGGCTGGTATCAAACTTGGTTGAGATATTATACCCAACATAAACATTGTCAGCAAGTTTGGTGCAGATCGGATGAAAACTGTCAGACTTGGAGAGCGGACAAGGCTAAATTCGCTGTTTTTTAAGTAATTCAAGGCTCATAATCCGAAAGTGCCTGGGGTGATTTGGGTGGTTATCGAACTTGGCCATGATATTATGCCCTGAAACATTGTGAGCAAGTTTGATTCAGATCGGATGAAACTGTTCAACTCAGAGAGCGGACAAGGCTGAATTCACAGTTTTTCAAGTAATTCTTGCATAAAAACTACTTTTTTCACTGGATCCGCCCATGTATTAACGGGAGAAAAATTGTGTGCAAACAAGGCAATTCACGTGCTGTTAATACCCGATTTTTATTTTTGAAATGCTTTCCCAGGGACGTACAAGTATTTCTGCGCAGATTGACATCTGGTATCTGTGTCTTGTTTCTTTCATAACAAGAGGGCCATGAAGGCCCTGTATCGCTCACCTGACCTACTGACCTAAAGATCATCAAGATAGTTTCATTAAGATATGGTCATAAATGTGGCCTCTAAAGTGTTAACTAACTTTTCCTTTGATTTGACCTGGTGACCTAGTTTTTGACCCCATATGACCCAGACTCGAACTTGACCTAAAGATCATCAAGATTAACATTCTGACTATGTTTCAGGAAGATACAGTCATAAATGAGGCCTCTAGAGAGTTAACCCTTTTCCAATCAGTACTCCACTGGAAACCTATACCTACTGGGAACATAGATCTGTCTGATCTGATAAGCCTGTCTGAACAGAGATATTTGCCTATGATAATATTTTGCCAGTTATTCACATAAAAATGATGGGGTGTGTCACTTAAAACTATTCAAAGTAACAAAGGCCATGCAAAAAACATAACAACACATGCACAGGATGGGAGATAATTAAATAAACTTACAGAAGATGACACTTGCTAAGATCTTAGTGGGGAGTATGTCTATTTAATCCCCACTCAATTAACACTAATAATTTCCAGTCATTGACACTTAGTTGATATTTGCTGATTTCCTCAGATCTGAATTCCTTTTTTATTGTTTTATTTTCCATTTTATCACATCTTACACTGACATTATTTATGCACAATTAAATTCTGATTATGTACAACACTCGCAATACATTAATTATTATATATTAAACACATAAAATATATACTATATGCTGTAAATGAAATTGTATTATATACATTATAGCTGAAATGTTTGTCTATATACATACTAAACAATATCTCCCATTAATATTTACATTTAAAACTTCCTTGATTTGTTTACTGTTTTATTTTTTTGTACTTTTTATTAAATTAAAAGAAAAAAATCACAAAATTAAAAATTTTTTTATTCATATGCAAGTAGTTCAGTTTGATACCTGACCAAATGTTTCTTTGAAAAGCTATGAGATTGCCAGCACGAAAACTATAATAAATAAATAAGTAAATAAATATAGAGTGTGCTGACATTCACGATTTGAGTTCCCATTTTGTCAGCTTGTTAGGTATTTACTGTTTCAGCTAAAACCGGCCTTTGAAACCAATCATTGCTTCGTCAACAGACTCTTGAAATTTCTGCTACACATGTGTATAAGTGGCCGGACTTTGAATAAGCTGTCGCAATATTGTCAGTGAGATCAGGCTGATCACGGTTATTTGAGATGATTTTTCAACTTAGTCCAACGTTGAATAGGCATGATTTTGGTAAAACCCTCTACTCAAAGTCGGTCATCGGAGCTCCAGAAATCTTACACACGAGGTTATGGATTCCGATGATTATCATTACCAAGGAAAAAAGTCTGCATTTCATTTGCCGTTGTTTCTCCCTGAGCCTCCCAACATCATCACCCTTTCCGTCCAACTGTTATTGTTTATGTTGAATTTCTTGCCTGACCAGTATACCAGTATCAATAAAAAATTTAGTTTCTTCAGCAATCATTAAAAAAAATATGTATCGAACATCGTGTCAAAAAATTTATAAAATCTCTTTGAAATTTCAGTCAAATTTGGTTCGCCATCACGAATAAAGTCCCTAACATACTCGATGAAATATACGAGTCAAATTTCTGTAATTCATCAACGGTCGTAGGTCTTTCAAAGGGGTGTCACTTTCCGAGTCATTTTCTAATTGTCACGCGTATAATTCCTCTATTTCTGATGAATCGGAGTCACTTGATAAATCATCCGACGAAATATCACTATTATTCACATCTAAATCTGGATCCCGACGTGAAATTTCATAAATATCCTTTGGAGAAAATCTTTAGAATTCTCTATCGCTATCCGCCATTCTGTTCTGTTCTGTTATGAGATTTCCACCGTTGACTTTAACGATGCGCCCAAACTACGTTGGTATAAATGATGATATTACTGTTGGTGATCCACCACGAATAATGTAATCCACTTGAATATAATCCAACACCATGAATATGAATCACTACCCCCTTCACACTTAATAAAATTTTGTAGCTATTAGCACATACAAAATTAAAAAAAACTCCACTCTTTTTCCTTGAAAACTTTCTTATTGTAAAATACTCATTATTACTTTGGTAATATTTTAAACACTATTCACTGCATCTTTTTTTTTTTAAATTAAATATTTTCTAATTATTTAATATTATGTTGTCTGAGTTGCATGATAATATACTTTTTATGTAGTTCCTAATAGGTAAAATCACAGTTTCAGCTTATCAGAGCATTGTTTGAATAAGTTTGATGAGTAGTTACAGTCATGTGCTTCCCCATTTTCACTGTTAGTTATAAAGTCTGATTTCTGATTAACCTGAATACTTTTACCTATCTACTGGTAGTTTGTAGTGTCCTTAATCTTATTATATGTATCTCATGTAGATATTTCCTAGAGTATATTTCTAACATTGTATCTAAGTGAGTGGGGTCTAACACTAATTGTGTAAACTGTCCAGAAGTCAATTTCAAAATGTGTTCCACTGAAATCTTAAGAATTGAGGTTATCTTTACAGCAAACTGTTCACGGGGCAAGTTAAATTTTTCACACTGGGCAATAAAATGTTCTCTGGTTTCTGGTTGTTTCATACATATAGGACATGTTGGGTCTACTTGGTACTGATTAAACCTTGACCTATTACTCTGTAATATGTATGTTCCTGTTAAAAGTCTCGCCTTCAGTTCTGCTTTTTGTACATCAAATATATTTGGTCTGACAGTAGAGTACACAGGGTGTGGTTTTCCAACTTTTAAAGTTAATGGATTAATGTATTTCAAAGAGGTCTTCTCACTAACACCATTCCTCCATTCTTCTTCTACCTTGTTGTTTATGGCTTTTATTAGCATAGCTTTCCAGGTTGTTTTATTGGGGGTGGACTGGATGATGTCATAGATTGTCGGAAGTTTGTAGTAAATTAGAAGTTTTCTAGCTTTTGAAAAGATACTGCTTGATTCAATATGTTTAACAGCGAGCTGTCTCATTGCTATGTTGTACTCTATAGTATCTGGAGTTGCCAGGATGGAGTATACAAGATTAAGCAAGTTCTTGTCCAAGATGTTCTTTACTGGTATAATACCCAGTAGGGCAGTGGTTACAATATTTGCTGTTCTTTCTGGAATATGTTGTATTTGCTTTAGTGTTTTGATTTCAAATTTTTCCAGTAGATTTACATCTGTTTTTGTAAAAGGGTAAAGTCTCTAATCCATATGTGGATCTAGGAACAACATATGTGGTCCATAGATGAGCTTTAACTTTCTGGGATACGCCATTCTTTCCATGGCATCCAGCACCTAATAGAGAATAAACTGTCCTTCTTCCTGAATCAATTTTCTCTTGGATGTTAGCTTTGCCATCTTTTTTCCTAGCCACACCCAGATGTACAGTTTTGTCAGTGATCTAAATTTCTTTTCCTTGTAATACAGGTTTTACTATATTTTGTTTAGAGTTATACTGAATGACCGAGCTTTTCATTGGGTTGATCTTATATCTATTCTTGTTGCTGTATTCTTCAACATTTTTAACCATATTACCTAATTCAATGTCATTATTAGATAATAGTGCTAAATCATCTGCACATGTAGCGTGTGGAATTTTCGTTATGCCAATACGTACACCATCAAAGTTATTTTCTAATTGTTTGAGTAGAGGATTGTTGTATCTCTTATAGTGTCCTGCAGAAAGAACTCCTCCTTGTCTCACTCCTTGAAGCAGGGGAAACCTATATGAGAGGTGACTGTTCCATTTGACAATTGAGGTCATATCTGTATACAAATCTTTAAGTAAAAGCCAGTCAGCACCTTGAATTCCGTCAAAATAAAGTTTATGCAATAAAATTTCATGAGATACGACGTCAAACGCTTTCTGTGTGTCGAGAGTGGTTAAGAGCATCATGTCTTTATTTGCCTTCATTTCAAGTTGACATTCCGTTACAAGAAGCGCTGATATCAGACTGGATTTTCCTTTTGTGAATCCATACTGTAACTTGGATTGAGTTTTACTTAAGATCTGGTCATGCCTGTCCGCTAGTATTTGTTCAAGGACTTTCAAAGCTACCGGTGTGACAGAAATTCCTCTGTAGTTTGCAGGGTCATCAAGTTTTCCTTTCTTGAAAACTGGAGTAAGGACACCTACTTTAAGAATACTTGGGATCTGTTTAGTTTCAATGATTTTATTTATTATTTGTTGTAGAGTCTGAATTACTGCATCCTCCCCAAATTTTAAATGTTCTGCAGTGATTCCAAAGATATCAGGGGCTTTGTTGTTGTTAAGCTTGGTTATGGCACTTTTTATTTCTTGATAAGTTACCGGCTTCATGTCATTTTGGCTGTTTTCACAGATTTGTTGAATTAACTTTATTTCCTCACTGATTTTATTTTTATATTCTTCATTGAAGTTTACATCTGTGAGGGGTGAAGTAAGATTCTGAAAATAGTCTGCCCATGCTTCAGTAATTTTCTCAGGATCATCAACAGTTTGTCCGTCAATAGTTAAATTTTCAGTTTGCACTGCAGAAGTTACTCTCTGCTCTTTTATCAGTTTATAAAATGTTTTATCATCCCCTTTGGAATTCAAGATTTTTTCTAATTTCTTAAGTTTTTGCTTGTTAAATATTTGTCGTTGTGCCTTCCTTAGCAGCCTTTTTGCTGTTATCATTGCATTACGTTTTTTATTCTCTGGGTTCTTCGGACAGCCATCTTTCTTCCATTCCCACCATGCTCTTTTGCTGTTTTTTGAAGCATCTTTTACAGTTTTGTTTACATTTAAAGTTTTTTCGTTTCTTGTTAATGCTTCTATTGGGTATACTCTTTTCCTCTGCGATTTTAAGCGCAGTATTGAAATGATTAATTCTGTTTTCAATGTCTGTATTAATGTTACCTTCATTTTCTTTCAGAAGTTCCTTAGTAGTTTCTTGATACATTACAGTGTCACATTTTTGCCATTGTGGTTTTCTCTGTTTTACCAAGTTTTTCTTATGTCTTTTTTGGAAAGAGAGATTCAACTGAGCAATTAGACTTACGTGATCAGACGTATTAAGATGCTGATCTAGATCAACTTTAACTGAGGTTCTACGGCTTTACAATTTAACAAAATATAATCTATTTCAAATTTGTCAAGACCATTTGCATGAATGAAGGTAGGCTGGCTGTTTTGTTTTACATACATGTCATTCTCATGAACAAATTTCTTTAAAAGTTTGTCATGTTCATTTTCTGGATTTCGCGATAGAGAAGAATTGAGATCACCACATATGAGTACAGCGTGAGTATTTGTAAATTTTTGCACTACCTCTGAAAGTTCATCAAGAGTTGCCTGAAATTCATCTTTGGTATTATTGCCTCTAGAAGGCATATATACATTAATTATACATAGAGCAGGTTCTGTTTCTAATTCAAGAATAGTTAATCGTTCTTGCCCATCAGGTTTTTTCGTATATTTAATATTCCAGTCAGTTCTATATATTATTGCAGTTCCTCCATAACCCCTTGGGACTTGTATAGGTGGAATAGGGTTATTTGTATCAACTGCTTTGCTGTGCGAAGCATGACTGTCTGAGACTGAGTCCAAATATTTTAATTCAAAATTAAATAACCAGTTTTCCTGTAAACAAATGTCGTGAGTTTCTAAAAGTTTCTGTAGGTATGCACTATCGCTTTTTACATTCTTTATATTAAGTGTTGCTATTGATATGTTTTGCTGTTCTTCTGGGGGTTCCGATCTATTCTTGCTGTTGCTCTGCCATGGTCCAAAAAATCCTGAGAGTCTGCACCCTTAACTGGTGAATTTTCTATACGAATTGGTTCACTAGACACCAAATTTACCTGTTTAGTTTTTGTGCTTCATCATTAGTCGCCTTTGATTCAAGAAATCTTACTTTTTTTGGAGTAGAGTGAAGATTTTGTTTCTCTCTAGGTCTTTTCAGTTTTTCTAATAGTGGCTGTCCAGTTACCATTTCAGCCATTGAAGGTTGTTTCCTGTTAACATTATTCTGGCTTTGTGCAGAATTTAGTGTCTGATTGTTTAAGTTTGGTCTTTCTGCACTATGTGTGTCAGGTTGTGGTTGCGAAACTTGCACAATTGGTTGTTGAGTATTGGAGGATAGATGTTGTACGGGTACTTGTGAAGGTGGCGGCGGAGGTTGTGGGTAACTGTTCCACGGCATCCTACATGCATACTGATAATTCGGTGGTGGTGGAAAATTACTTTGTGTCCACATCGGCGTATGAAGATATGGTGGTGTGATCCATCCTCGATTGGTTATCATACTCATCTGTTGTGTGATCTGTTGTTGTTGCATCTGCATTAATCTCTGAGAAGTCTCTAACTGCGCCATTCTGGATGTCATTTCCAAATGATTTAGTTTTTCTAGAATATATTTTGAATCATTATTATAAATGTTAGTATTTGTTGATTCACAAGTTTCATTTTCCCTAGTAAAGTTCTGAGGGGGTTTTGCACAGTTATGTTTTAAGAGATCATTAGTTTGTTCAAGTTCAGTAATTTTTGTTTCGAGTGTTTTTATGATATTAGCCGCATGCTCAACTTGTTGCCTCAATTCCTGTACTTCGCCATCAGTTTTTTTTGTTGTTCTTTTGGGTTGTTTTTGCTTGGGGTTAGCGTTTATTGCTTTGTTGTTACTACTTTTTTCAGTCAATATATTTTTTCCGCATTCTTCATTTACATTTTGTTCTACTTCAGGATTCTCATCTTCCCTTGAGATGTTAAGTATGTTTTCTTGTAATTGTTGCTGGGGAGGGTGGTGTTCTAACTCTTCCTCAGTTATTGATCTAATTTGTACACTTATTTGATGGAGCTGCTCTTGACATTCATCCTCACAAACCTCTCTTACAACATGTTCATCATTCTCTGGGTTTAATAAGGAGTTAATATGGTTGTGTTGTGGGGATAGGTATTGTATGTTTGATAGTGTCAATTGTCGACATGATATACAGTTGTAAGGTTCTGCATCTTCATAAAACATCATAAGTTCATCATCTATTTGTTCACATTTATTGTGATACCATCTTGAGCAATTATCGCAGCATATACCTTCTGAGGAAACAGGAATCTTGCAGTGCAGGCAGAACTCAGGATCCCCTAGATCTTCATCATTGTCATCAGACACATCTGTTGTACCAATTGTTATTTGTCTTGGGTTTTCCAGCTGATCACTAGTCATGCTGGTACTGCTACATGGGTTTTCTGCATTTTCAAGTAGGCATCGATCGATCATTGCAGCTATATGATGATCTAAATTGGTCATAGATGGGTTACTTTTTACTATCTCCAGAACTTCTGGCAGGATATCGTCTTGGAAAACACTAATGTGTCTCCCATTAATCAAAAGTGAGCATTGGGTATTTTGGTGCGTGGCATTCCCTGTTTGATATTTTTCTTTGTTTGTATAGATTTACTGTAAATTTGAGTTTCTTTCCTTTTGCTCCATTTTGAAGTTTGTTATACGCACGTAGTATGTGTTCAGGTTTATTTCCTACCACATCAGTGATTTGTTCTTCTTCAAAAAAGATATTGTACTTGTCACATATTGTTTTTATATTTGAGCTAAGCAACTGACTCCTCAAGAGTTCATAGCAACCAGCACTACATTCAATTTTGATTTGACGACCACTTACTTTGGGTATTATATTTATGAAGGGTTTGTTACATGCCAATCTTTTCTTTTGAATTGATTTTGCAATGTTCAGCTTGAAATTACGAGTGGATACTCTCTGTCCTATATTATCTATTTCTACAGCCTGCTCTGCAATTGAGTTTCTTACAGATACTGCCATGCTTATTTTATAATTATTAAAATGTTAAAAACTTTTCAATAAAAAGATAAAATATCCGTATTGCACGACAATAAAAGTTCAAAGGTCTGCAAGTTTTCTACTTTCTTTAAACTTGCACTTTTATATCGCCTTAATCTCACGAGTCAAGTTTTCATTAAACAGTCTTTTAACTAATTTTACTAAAATTTGTATGAAAGATAAAATAGCAATGTTGCATGGACAGCTGACGTTCTATGAGATTGTTGTGCTTACACTTTTATATTGCCTTAACTTCTCCAGTCAATTTTTTCATTAAATAGGTCTTTTAATTCACTGACAAATGTAATTTTCTTGCAGTTTCAATTAAAATATTTTTAATAACAGTTCAGTTTAATGGGTTTACACATGAGTCTGTACTCATCTATCTGTAGCACCGACTATTTCTTCAGTTCCTCGGTGTATACTATGAGATTTCACTTGCAGTCTTACTCGTGCTCAATATACGTTCACATTAAAAAAGAAGTTTCCCTTCTAAAATCATCATAAAAGTCTGGATAAAACGTGGGATTCTTACTAATACTAGTAAAATACAAAGTTAATTTGGGAACTTAATCATTCTCTTTACACTAAAATGAAATTAAAAGCTTAAACAAGAGGGCCAAAATGGCCCTATATCGCTCACCTGTTATCACTGCACTTAAGGACAAGAAGGTCAAAAAATCATAATATAGATCAATCAAAAAAATTATGAGAAAATATAGTTACTTCAAATAAAATTATTTTCAAATCAGGCCAGTAGTTTCATGCCTGAAGGATTACATCAGAGGAGGTTAGGAGCAAAATTTTGACTGATGAAGCCCAAAGGACAGGAACAACAAAGGGAAGAAATTAAAAATAAATCTTAAGTCCTCAGAAAAAAATCTAAGTCCAAAGGACAGGAACAACAAAGGGAAGAATTTAACCAAAATTAAAAAAAATCCTTACAAGGTACAGATATGTCAAAATACACCTAAAAATTGGAGGTACCATCCATGTTGTACCACAGAAAGGTGGTCTCGGTTTTTCCCTACGGCCAATAATAAAAAAGTTTCTTAAATAAGCTATTTATAGTAACATAAAAGGGAAGTAATTAAAAAAAAAATATTGTAAGTGAACAAAAGGATCTGCCAAATAAAAACAAGAGCACTGCAATCAACGCAAATGCAGAGCAATATACACACAAAACAAAGTCATATGACCTTTGACCCCTAAGTGTGACCTTGACCTTGAAGTGAGCCATCCGAAACATGCGCTCTGCACATTGTTTCAATGAGTGAACATTTGTGTCAAGTTTCTTTGAAATCCTTCAAGGGGTTCAAGAGTTACAGAGCGGAAGGGAAATTGCTAACCAACAGACATACAGACAGACAGACACCGAGGCGATAACATAATATGTCCCTTCGGGCGAATAAAAAGGAATCGAGATCTTATGGTGATACAAGTTGTGTGCAAGTTTGGTTAAAATCAAATCATAAATGAAGCTGCTATTGTGCAGACAAGGTCAAAATAGCTAATTTTTGCCCTTTCAGGGGCCATAACTCTGGAACTCAGAATGGAATCTAGTTCAAGAAAGGAACCAAGACCTTATGGTGACATAGGTTTTGTGCAAGTTTGATTAAATTCAAATCATAAATGAAGCTGCTATTGTGCAGACAAGGTCAAAATAGCTAATTCTGGTCCTATCACGGGCCATAACTATGGAACCTATTAGGGAATCTGGCCAGTTGAAGAAAGAAACCAAGATCTTGTGGTGATACAAGTTGTGTGTAAGTTTGGTTAAAATCAAATCATAAATGAAGCTGCTATTGTGCAGACAAGGTCAAAAAAGCTAATTTTGGCCTTTTCAGGGGCCATAACTGTGGAACCCATTATGGGATCTGGTTGTTTCAAAAAAGGAACCAAGATCTTATGGTGACACAAGTTTTATGCAAGTTTGGTTAAATTCAAATCATAAATGAAGCTGCTATTGTGCAGACAAGGTCAAAATAGCTAATTCTGGCCCTTTCAGGGGCCATAACTCTAGAACCCGTATTGGAATCTGGCCAGTTCAAGAAAGGAACTAAGATCTTATGGTGATACAAGTTGTATGCAAGTTTGGTAAAAATCAAATCATAAATAAAACTGCTATTGTGCAGACAAGGTCAAAATAGCTCATTTTGGCTCTTCAGGGGCCATAACTCTGGAACCCATAATGGGATCTGGCCAGTTCAAGAAAGGAACCAAGATCTTATGGTGATACAAGTTGTGTGCAAGTTTGGTTAAAATAAAATCATAAATGAAACCACTATCGTGCAGACAAGAAATTGTTGACGCACAAAAATAGCAAATTCTGGCCCTTTAAGGGGCAATAACTCTAGAACCCATGATGGGATCTGGCCAGTTTTTGAAAGGAACTGAGATATCATACCAATACAAGTTTTGTACAAGTTTGATCAAAATTGCTTGCAAAATGTGGTCTCTATCTTGTTCACAAGAAATTGTGGACGGACGACGGACCAAGGGCGATCACAAAAGCTCACCCTGTCACTACGTGACAGGTGAGCTAAAAAAATCAGAGTTTTTCCTAAAACTGTCATGGCCGCCAGACCACGTCACTCTTTCTTGAGTTTATTTTTCCGATTACTCCGTCTTTTCTTTAGGTTAAACCCTTTTCAACCATTCACTCTTTACTACGAGAGTTCCTTTCACCTTACCATACCAGTATAATATATAACTAGAACTATCACTAAAGGTGATGAATGTACCCCCCGCATGCACTGACACAGTACATTGCAATTTGACGCACACAAGATTGCATAATTATGTGGACTGTATGTATATAGACTGTATGTATACAGTATAGTAACAAAAAACAAAGTCCCATAACTATGCAGAATATTTATCTAAAAGAATGTAACATGCACCATGCACAACTAGGGTTGGTACTGATCACTTGTGTGAAGTTTCATTAAATTGTGTGTAAGGGTTTGGTAGATTAGGCACACACAAGATTGCATATGCAGACTGTATGTACATAGTATGTTAACAAGAAACAAAGTCCCATAACTCTGCAATTTTTGTCGCTGAAAGAACCTAACATGCCCCATGCACAACTACTGTTGTTACTGATCACTTGTGTGAAGTTTCATTAAATTGTGTCAAGGGGATGAGGAGAGATGGTGCGCACAAGATTGTGTCTATGTATATAGTATAGTAACAAAAAAACAAAGTCCCATAACTCTGCAAATTTGTTTTCTAAAAGAACCTAACATGCCCCATGCACAACTACTGTTGGTACTGATCACTTGTGTGAAGTTTCATTAAATTCTGTCAAGGGGATAAGGAGAGATGGTGCGCACAAGACTGCGTCTACGGACAGACGACCAGACGGACAGACAGACAGACGGACAGACAGACAGACAGACAACCTGAAACCAGTATACCCCCTCTTACAACTTTGTTGTCGGGGGGTACAAAAATTATTATATACAGTTTTAAAATCTATTTAAAATCATTAGACACTAGAAACACGTCTTTCCTTCACCAATCCCACCATGATTGTTCACATTTTGGTACATGTACAATTTTATTTTCTGAAAATGAGTTGGGGATTTCCAAAATTTGCTGTATAAATAGTAACGTTTTGAAAGCGAGACTCGGGCATGATCGTAAAATGAACTTTTTCCCAACTGATTTAAACTTTTAAACCAATAAGTTTTTGTCGTTTTCAATCGGAAAAAGACGAATATTAAACAGTGCATTATCCGGGCGGTTTCAGGCGAATCGTTTGTAGACAGCACGGGCGGATTGAGGCATTTCGTTGGATAAGCGATAAGGGCGGATTGGGGCGATATGATTGGAAAAGGGTTAACCAGCTTTTCCTTTGATTTGACTAGGTAACCTAGTTTTTGACCCCCATGACCCAGATTCGAACTTGACCTAAAGATTGTCAAGATTAACATTCTGACTAAGTTTCATGAAGATACAGTCATAAATGTGGCCTCTAGAGTGTTAACAAGCTTTTCCTTTGATTTGACCCGGTGACCTAGTTTTTGACCCCACCTGACCCAGATTTGAACATGACCTACAGATCATCAAGATTAACATTCTGACCAAGATTCATTAAGATATGGTCATAAATCTGGCCTCTAGAGTGTTAACTAGCTTTTCCTTTGATTTGACCCAGTGACCTAGTTTTTGACCCCATATGACCCAGATTTGAACTTGACCTAAAGATCACCAAGATTAACATTCTGACTAAGTTTCATGAAGATATAGTCATAAATGTGGCCTCTAGAGTGTTAACAAGCTTTTCCGTTGATTTGACCTGGTGACCTAGATTTTGACCCCAACTGACCCAGATTTGAAGACGAACTATAGATCATCAAGATTAACATTCTGACCAAGTTTCATTAAGATATGGTCATAAATGTGGCCTTTAGAGTGTTAACTAGATTTTCCTTTGATTTGACCTGGTGACCTAGTTTTCAATCCTACATGACCCAGATTCAAACTGGACATTTAGATCATCATGAGTAACATTCTGACCAAGTTTCATGAAGATACAGTCATAAATGTGGCCTATACAGTGTTAACAAGCTTTTCCTTTGATCTGACCTGGTGACCTAGTTTTTGACCCCATATGACCCAATATCAAACTCGTCCAAGATTTTATTGAGGGTAACATTCTGACCAAGTTTCATGAAGTTTGGGCCAAAATTGTGACCTCTAGAGTGTTAACCAGCTTTTCCTTTGATTTGACCTGGTGACCTAGTTTTTAACCCCAGATGACCCAATATCGAACTTGTCCAAAATCTTACTGAGGGTAACATTCTGACCAAGTTTCATTAAGATTGGGTCAAAATTGTGACCTCTAGAGTGTTAACAAGCTTTTCCTTTGATTTGACCCGGTGACCTAGTTTTTGACCCCAGATGACCCATATCTAACTCATCCAAGATTTTATTGAGGGTAACATTCTGACCAAGTTTCATTAAGATTGGGCCAAAATTGTGACCTCTAGTGTTAACAAGCTTTTCTTTTGATTTGACCTGGTGACCTAGTTTTTGACCCCAGATGACCCATATCTAACTCATCCAAGATTTTATTGAGGGTAACATTCTGACCAAGTTTCATTAAGATTGGGCCAAAATTGTGACCTCTAGAATGTTAACAAGCTTTTCTTTTGATTTGACCTGGTGACCTAGTATTTGACCCTAGATGACCCAATATCAAACCCGTCCAAGATTTTTATGAGGGTAACATTCTGACCAAGTTATATTAAGATTAGGCCAAAATTGTGACCTCTAGAGTGTAAACAGTCAAATTGTTGACGACGGACGGACGGACGACGGACACAGGGCCATCACAAAAGCTCACCTTGAGCACTAACAAGAGCTGTCACAGGAGACAGCACGCTCGACTATTTCGATGCTGGACAGTGAAACTGGGCACATCTGAGGAAACTAGAGCTGTCACTGGAGTGTTTAATGACTCCAATTGTGGATGAAGATATTGCACAATAGCCTGAGTCTATGTCAAAAATATCAACTTAAAGTAATAAGAGAGGTAAAGATAAAATGTATCAAAACACTATATAAGTATATCCTAAGCAAAAAGGGGCATAATTCATTAAATATTGGTGCCAGAGTTATGCACCTTGTATCATATGGTGTGGGTGATGATGTTGAACAACTATTTTAAGTCTGAATCAAATCCATTCAGTAATAACCAGACCTGGGGTCAATTACTTTAAAATGTAATTAATTGAATTGCAATTACATTGAGAAATGTCCAATTAAATTACAATTACCATTACATGAAATTTAGCAATGTATTTGATTAAATTACAATTACAATGCAAAATGTAACAAATTATATTCAATTACAATACCAAATGTGGTGCTTCTTACATGAACACTGTAGCAAAGTTCTTTACTTGGTACTACATTTACATGATAATTCACCTGTAAACTGATTTAAATTATTTCAAAATTAGAGTTAAGCTCAAAGTAAAATGTGTGTTTGCGGGAGAACATCACTCAGTCTTTAATATTATTGCAAAAGGAGCTAAAAGTCAGCCCTAATTAACAGTTAATACATTGTCAAGCAGAATTCGGTTAGAGAAGATACATGTAAAGTCAGGTATTTCTCCGAGATCTGAATTTCTCTTAAGTTTATGTGATCATGGTTCTGCGATATGTTTCAAATTTAATTAGTATAGTTCAGTATTTAATCATTTACATTTTAAATATATATTTAAAGTTTTTATCCTTGACACATGTTATCAAAAGGACCACATTGAGAATAAGTTGTAAAACATTCATGAGCCATCCTAGAATAACTGTGTCACTAAAACTGTAGAATACTCATAATGTCTACAATAATAATCATTTTTTTATCTTGTTAGAACTGTGGTGTCAAATGCTATGTTGTTTGTATCATTTAATACAACGAATTTTATCACAGATAAAAAATGATTAAAATTAAATGCTAAGCATTTCAATCTTTTCTCCGGTAAAAATCTAAATAATAATTATGCAAATATCAATTTCAAATCATAATTTGATCATTTTCTCCAAAAACATAGCGACAAACATCATCAAAGATTACCAGTTGGTTCTAATAAAACAATTATATCAGAACAAAGGAGCTATGTTAAAGGGATTAACACCTACCATAATATTCTATTGTTATTTTTCACAGCTATGAAATGCAAATTAGCATGTTAAAGTGAAGTGTCACTGGTAATTAAACAGATATATACTATTTGTTCAACAAACTGGATTAGCATGTGCCATGTAATTGGAAAATAATTGAAATGTAATTGTCAATTACACCCTAAAACTGCTCTGTAATTGATTAAATTACAATTACATGTAATTGATAAATGACCCAATTACAAATTACATTCAATTACTCAGGAAATGTGACTTAATTGCAATTAATTACAATTACATTTTTAATTACCCCAGATCTGGTAATAACAGAGACAGAGTGAAAGTGCATCAAAACTTTAACTTAAAATTCTAAGTAAAAAGGGGGAATAATTAATGAAAAATTGGTGCCAGAGTTATGCACCTTGCGTCATATGGTGTGGGTGATGATGTTGAACAACTATTTTAAGTTTGAATCAAATCCATTCAGTAACAAGAGGGCCAAGATGGCCCTAGGTCGCTCACCCGAGAAACACACCATAACAGTGTAAACATGTTTGACCTAGTGATTTCATGGAAAAAATATTCTGACCAATTATCATTAAAATTGGAGCAAAAATCTTGAGTATAAATAAGTATTTTCTTTGATTTGACCTAGTGACCTAGTTTTTGACCCGCTGACCCATATTCCAGTTTGACCTAGATTTCATCAAGGCTATCATTCTGACCAAATTTCATGAAGATCAATTGAAAAATACAGCCTCTATTGCATACACAAGGTTTTTCTTTGAGTTGACCTAGTTTTTGACCCCAGACTACCCATATTCGAACTTGACCTAGATTTCATCAAGGCAACCATTCTGACCAGATTTTATGAAAATCCAGTGTAAAATGCAGTCCCTATTGCATACACAAGGGTTTTCCTTGATTTGATCTAGTGTCCTAGTTTTTAAACCCAGATGACCCATATTCCAACTTGACCTAGATTTCATCAAGGCAATCATTCTGACCAAATTTCATGAAGATCAATTGAAAATACAGCCTCTACTGCATACAGAAGGGTTTTCTTTGATTTGAGCTAGTGACCTACTTTTTGACCCAAGATGACCCATAATCAAATTTAACGTAGATTTTATCAAGTCAATCATTCTGACCAAATTTCATGAAGATCAATTGAAAAATACAGCCTCTACCGCATACACAAGGTTTTTCTTTGATTTGACTTAGTGACCTACTTTTTGACCCAACATGACCCATATTCAAATCTGACCTATATTTCATCAAGACAATCATTCTAACCTAATTTCAGGAAGATCAATTGAAAAATATAGCCTCAATAGCATATACAAAGCTTTTCTTTGATTTGACCTAGTGACCTAATTTTTGACCCCAGACGACCCATATTCAAACCTGACCTAGATTCCATCAATGCAATCATTCTGACCAAATTTCATGAAGATCAATTGAAAAATACAGCCTCTATCACATACACAACGTTTTTCTTTGATTTGACCTATTGACCTAGTTTTTGACCCCAGATGACCCATTTTCAAACTCGGCCTAGGTTTCTTTAAGGTTATCATTTTGACTTAATTTCAGGAAGATCAATTCAAAAATACAGCTTCTATCGCATGTACAAGCTTTTCCTTTGATCTGACCTAGTGACCTAGTTTTTGAACCCAGATGACCCATTTTCAAACTCGACCTAGATTTCATCAAGGTAATCATTCTGACAAAATTTCATGAATATCAATTGAAAAATACAGCCTCTATCGCATACACAAGATTTTTCTTTGATTTGACCTAGTGACCTAGTTTTTGAACCCAGATGACCCATTTTCGAACTCTGCCTAGATTTCATCAAGGTAATCACTCTGACCAAAATTCATGAACCTCAACTGAAAACAAGAGATCACAGAGTGATCTTGGCGCCCACCAATGTGCCATTTTTGAGTATTCCAAATTTCAAGACTTACTGACTAGCTCAAGCAGGGCATTCGGTTGACCTGAGATCCCGGGTTTTGACCCGCGAAAATTGAGAAAAACTCGTATTTGACCCACATAAATAATGCCCCGTGCGTCGGCTTGACTCGCGGAAATTTACTTTGATGCATCTCGAGTTAGAAAGTTCTTCCCCTTGTCAATCAAAATCCCAGTGAATTTCAATATTGTTTGCCGGCACTAGCGGAAGTATGGCAGTAGGCGGAGCGTCGTATGTTAATTAGCTACTGACAGATGTCAATCACGCCACGTGCCGACTGACACGTAATCTTCTCGCGGTTTGTATTTAGTACAATAACGCCCCGTCATTACCAAAGGTTTTACTGATCAATGTGTAAATGTAAATTGATAAACAATGCAGCCTTAGATTAACGTGTTTGTACTACTTGTTAATTATTTTGTGTGCTTGACACGATTACATGAGCCGGTCGGCCGTCACGGTCTATAGCAAATTTATTATCATTGCCGAGGCTTTGTTTGGGCCAAAACAAATTAAATGCTTTAAATAAGCAGTAATTATACGTGGTATGGTGAAAAAATGAAATTTCAAACGGGTATTTTAGCAAGACTTTTAAGTGTTTACTTTCGTTTTCCGTGTTTGTCACCTGTTTTCGCGACCGCCATTTTCAGACATTTTTATCATTTTTTAAGATTTTTCTAGTACAATCTAAATAAAAAGACAATAAAAAGTCTGCATTTAAGAAAAATATGATCACTCTTGCCAAAGCAGTTCTAATTTAGAAGATTTCGCCGAAAATAAAAAGCAAAGCACCAAACCCTGCCCATTTTTAGGCAATGGGCAAAATAAGACAACTAAAATATGAATTACTGAAGAAAATCTGTAATGACTAATGTACTTGTTTTAGATAAAGTCTGTGGGAGTTGCATTAATAACAGTATAGCTTGACCATGTTGACCCCTGAAAAGCTGATCTTGAGTCTTGACTCGTGAAAATCTGACTTTGACTCTTGAAAATCTGATTTTGACCCTTGAAAATTTCGGCTGAAGAGGCAATGACTCTTGAGTTTCAGAACCTACCGAAAGCCCTGCTCAAGGTCAAATTTCATTTCCCTACACAACACTGTGCATGTGGTCCAAATTCAAAAGCTGTAGCTTGAGAAATGTGGAAGTAGGTCACTAGGTCAATTTCAAAGACAAAGTTCTTTGTACACAAAACTATGCATGTGCATCAAGTTTGAAGGCTGTAGTTTGAGAAATTTGAAAGTAGGTCACTAGGTCAATCTAAAGGTCAAAGTTTATTTCAGTACACAAAACTACGCAAGTGGTCCAAATTTGAAGGCTGTAGCTTGAGAAATGTGAAAGTAGGTCACTAGGTCAAAATCAAGGTCAAACTAGAAAATGCTTTGGTAAAAAAGCGCATGTCTCCCCCAATGCAAAGTCCTATAGGCAAGAAGTCAATAGGGGTCAGGAGCGAAAGTCGAAGAGGCACTGATGGTTGGCTGCAATAGGGATCATCTACTTGGTATGTCAAGTCATCCCGCTAAATTTCAACACTCTTGGCCTAGTGGTTCTCAAGTCACTGTTCACGCTCCTGTGACCTTGACCTTTGATCAAGTGACCTCAAAATAAATAGGGGTAATCTACTCTGCATGTCCAATCATCCTATTAAGTTTCAACATTGTAGGTCAAGTGGTTCTCAAGTTATTTCCAAAAAATGGTTTTACATGAACAGGCCACTGTGACCTTGACCTTTAATAGACTGACCCCAAAATCAACAGGGGTCATCTACTTTGCATGTTCAATCATCCTATGAAGTTTCAACATTCTGGGTCAAGTGGTTCTCAAGTTATTGATCGGAACTGGTTATCAATGTTCAGGCCTCTGTGACCTTGACCTTTAACAGAGTGACCCCAAAAACAATAGGGGTCATTTACTCTGCATGAACAATCATCCTATGAAGTTTCAACATTCTGGGTCGAGAGGTTCTCAAGTTATTGATTGGAAATGGTTTTCCATGTTCAGGCCCCTGTGGCCTTGACCTTTAACAGTGACCCTAAAATCGTTAGGGGTCATTTATTTATTTATTTATTTTGTTGGATTTAACGTCGCACCGACACATGATAGGTCATATGGCGACTTTCCAGCTTTAATGGTGGAGGAAGACCCCAGGTGCCCCTCCGTGCATTATTTCATCACGAGCAGGTACCTGGGTAGAACCACCGACCTTCCGTAAGCCAGCCGGATGGCTTCCTCACATGAAGAATTCAAGGCCCCGAGTGAGGCTCGAACCCACATCGATGAGGGGCAAGTGATTTGAAGTCAGCGACCTTAACCACTCGGCCACGGAGGCCCCAGGGGTCATTTACTCTGCATGACCAATCATCCTATGAAGTTTCAACATTCTGGGTCAAGTGGTTCTCAAGTTACTGACCGGAAATGGTTTTCAATGTTCAGGCCCCTGTGACCTTGACCTTTCACAGAGTGACCCCAAAATCGTTAGGGGTCATCTACTCTGCATGACCAATCATCCTCTTAAGTTTCAACATTCTGGGTCAAGTGGTTCTCAAGTTACTGACCGGAAATGGTTTTCAATGTTCAGGCCCCTGTGACCTTGACCTTTAATGGAGTGACCCCAAAATCGATAGGGGTCATCTACTTTGCATGCACAATCATCCTATGAAATTTCAACATTCTGGGTCAAATGGTTCTCAAGTTATTGATCGGAAATGGTTTTCCATGTTCAGGCCCCTGTGACCTTGACCTTTGATGGAGTGACCCCAAAATCAATAGGGGTCATCTACTCTTCATGACCAATCATCCTATGAAGTTTCAACATTCTGGGTCAAGTGGTTCTCTAGTTATTGATCGGAAATGGTTTTCAATGTTCAGGCCCCTGTGACCTTGACCTTTGACGGGGTGACCCCAAAATCAATAGGGGTCATTTACTCTTCATGACCAATCATCCTATGAAGTTTCAACATTCTGGGTCAAGTGGTTCTCTAGTTATTGATCGGAAATGGTTTTCAATGTTCAGGCCCCTGTGACCTTGACCTTTGATGGAGTGACCCCAAAATCAATAGGGGTCGTCTACTCCAGCAGCCCTACAACCCTATGAAGTTTGAAGGTTCTAGGTCAAATGGTTCTCCAGTTATTGCTCGGAAATGAAGTGTGACGTACGGACGGACGGACGGACGGACAGGGCAAAAACAATATGTCTCCTGGGGGAGACATAATTACACTTCAGAACAAAAATCTATGCATGTGGTCCAAATTTGAAGCATGTACCTTCAGAAATGTGAAAGTAGGTCACTAGGTCAATGTCAAAGTCAAAGTTTGTTTCGGTATACAATCCTATGCATGCGGTCTAAATTTGAAGCCTGCAGCTACAGAAAGGTGAAAGTAGGTCACTAGGTCAATCTTAAGGTCAAAGTTCATTTCGGTACACTGAACTATGCAAGTGGTCCAAATTTGAAGGCTGTAGCTTGAGAAATGTGAAAGTAGGTCACTAGGTCAAAATCAAGGTCAAATTTTATTTCGGTATACAAAACTGCATGTGGTCCAAATTTGAAGCCAGTACCTTCAAAAATGTGAAAGTAGGTCACTAGGTCAGTGAAAAGGTCAAAGTTTGTTTCGGTACACAAAACCATGCATGTGGTCCAAATCTGAAGGCTGTAGCTTGAGAAATGTGAAAGTAGGTCACTAGGTCAAAATCAAGGTCAAATTTTATTTCAGAATACAGAACTATGCATGTGGTCCAAATTTGTGGGCTGTAGCTTGAGAAATGTGAAAGTAGGTCACTAGGTCAAAATCAAGGTCAAATTTCATTTCGGAACATGAAACTATGCATGTGGTCCAAATTTGAAGCCTGTACCTTCAAAAATGTGAAAGTAGGTCACTAGGTCAATGTCAAGGTCAAAGTTTTTTTCAGTGCACAAAACTATGCATGTGGTCCAAATTTGAAGGTTGTAGCTACAGAAATGTGAAAGTAGGTCACTAGGTCAAAATCAAGGTCAATTCATGTCAAGGTTCAACCATACATGTGGTCCAAATTTGAATGTTGTAGGTTATTGACAAAATGTGAAGTTTTTAAAAGCTTTTCCCTATATAAGTCTATATGAACCATGTGACCCCCAGGGTGGGGCCATATTTGACCCTAGGGGGATAATTGTAACAAACTTGGTAGAGATCAAAGCCCTAGGCTTTGTGGTTTGGACAAGAAGATTTTCAAAGTTTTTCCCTATATAAGTCTATGTAAACCATGTGACCCCCCCGGGGCGGGGCCATATTTGACCCTAGGGGGATAATTTGAACAATCTTATTAGAAGACCAATAGATTATGTCACATATAAAATATCAAAGCCCTAGGCCCTGTGGTTTTGGACAAGAGGTTTTTCAAAGTTTTTCCCTATATAAGTCTATATAAACCATGTGACACCCAGGGCGGGGCCATATTAGACCCCAGAGAAACTAGAAAATGCTTTTGTAAAAAAGCGCATGTCTCCCCCAATGCAAAGTGCTATAGGCAAGAAGTCAATAGGGGTCAGGAGCGAAAGTCAAAGAGACACTGATGGTTGGCTGCAATAGGGATCATCTACTTGGCATGTCCAGTCATCCCGCTAAATTTCAACACTCGTGGCCTAGTGGTTCTCAAGTCACTGTTCAGGCTCCTGTGACCTTGACCTTTGATCAAGTGACCTCAAAATAAATAGGGGTCATCTACTCTGCATGTCCAATCATCCTATTAAGTTTCAACATTGTAGGTCAAGTGGTTCTCAAGTTATTTCCAAAAAATGATTTTACATGAACAGGCCACTGTGACCTTGACCTTTAATAGACAGACCCCAAAATCAATAGGGGTCATCTACTCTGCATGTTCAATCATCCTATGAAGTTTCAACATTCTGGGTCAAGTGGTTCTCAAGTTATTGATCGGAACTGGTTATCAATGTTCAGGCCCCTGTGACCTTGACCTTTAATGGAGTGACCCCAAAAACAATAAGGGTCATTTACTCTGCATGAACAATCATCCTATGAAGTTTCATCATTCTGGGTCAAGTGGTTCTCAAGTTACTGACCGGAAATGGTTTTCAATGTCAGGGCCCCTGTGACCTTGACCTTTAATGGAGTGACCCCAAAATCGATAGGGGTCATCTACTTTGCATATACAATCATCCTATGTAGTTTCAACATTATCGTTAGGGGTCATCTACTCTTTATGACCAATCATCCTATTAAGATTCAACATTCTGGGTCAAGTGGTTCTCAAGCTACTGACCGGAAATGGTTTTCAATGTTCAGGCCCCTGTGACCTTGACCTTTAATGGAGTGACCCCAAAATCGATAGGGGTCATCTACTTTGCATATACAATCATCCTATGTAGTTTCAACATTCTGGGTCAAGTGGTTCTCTAGTTATTGATCAGAAATGGTTTTCAATGTTCAGGCCCCTGTGACCTTGACCTTTGACGGAGTGATCCCATAATCAATAAGGGTCATCTATTCTTTATGACCAATCATCCTATCAAGTTTCAACATTCTGGGTCAGGTGGTTCTCTAGTTATTGATTGGAAATGGTTTTCAATGTTCAGGCCCCTGTGACCTTGACCTTTGACGGAGTGACCCCAAAATCAATAGGGGTCATCTACTCTTCATGACCAATCATCCTATGAAGTTTCAACATTCTAGGTCAAGTGGTTCTCTAGTTATTGATTGGAAATGGTTTTCAATGTTCAGGCCCCTGTGACCTTGACCTTTGACGGAGTGACCCCAAAATCAATAGGGGTCATCTACTCTTCATGACCAATCATCCTCTGAAGTTTCAACATTCTGGGTCAAGTGGTTCTCTAGTTATTGATCGGAAATGGTTTTCAATGTTCAGGCCCCTGTGACCTTGACCTTTGATGGAGTGACCCCAAAAACAATAGGGGTCATCTACTCCAGCAGCCCTACAACCCTATGAAGTTTTAAGGTTCTAGGTCAAATGGTTCTCCAGTTATTGCTCGGAAATGAAGTGTGACGTACGTACGGACGGACGGACGGACGGACGGACGGAAGGACGGACGGACAGGGCAAAAACAATATGTCTCCTGGGGGAGACATAATAATTTGAATCATCTTGGTAGAGGACCACTAGATGATGCTTCATACCGAATATCAAAGCCTTAGGCTCTGTGGTTTTGGACAAGAAGATTTTCAAAGTTTTTCCCTATATAAATCTATGTAAATTATAGAAATAAACAAAGGGCCATAACTTACTAAAAAATTGTTGAACCAGTCTGATTTTCAGGGGGACACAACTAGGGTACCAATACATCATTCTGACAAAGTTTCATCAAAATCCCCCTTGTAGTTTCTGAGATGCGATAACGAGAAATTGTTAACTTCCATACAGTCATTTAAACATGCTTACTTACAGTGGAGGTTCTCTGGTGAACACTGATAGCTGTTATCATTCATGTACATAATATTATACTTCTTGTCATGTTTAATTTATGTCTTTGTTTTAAAGCTGAACTTAAAATGTTAATTAGTTTTATGCCATTACTATCATGTTGTAAATACCATGTACATATTTCAAGAGGCTCACAGGGAAGACTGGGCTTGCCCAACTGTGTCGTCTCTATAAATAAAGTCGTTATTATTATTATTATTATTATTAACGGACGGACGGACCACGGAAGCAGAGTGATTTGAATAGCCCACGAACAGCCTCTATCGCATACACAAGGTTTTTCTTTTATTTGACCTAGTGACCTAGTTTCTGATCACAGATGACCCATTTTCGAATTCGGCCTAGATTTCATCAAGGTAATCATTCTGACCAAAATTCATGAAGATCAATTGAAAACTAGAGATGCTTTTGAGAAAAGCGCATGTCTCCCACAACTGCCCCTTAGATGATGAAAAATGTTAGTTTCTCTAGATGTTTTAGACGAGTGGATCCAATTAGATGGTCTGGATGAGTGGATCCAATCAGTAATTCAAGGGCCATAAATGAAAAGTGCCTGGGCGGATTTGGCTAGTTATCGAACTTGGTAAGGTCTTATGGCCAAACACATTTTGTTCAAGTTTGGTGAAGATCGGATGAGAAATGTTCGAATTAGAGAGCGGACAAGAGTAAACAGACGGATTTTTTCAGTAATTCAAGGGCCGTAACTCTAAAATGCCTGGACCGATTTAACTAGTTATCGAACTTGGCCGAGGTCTCATGGTCAAACACATTTTGTTCAAGTTTGGTGAA
>NW_026463240.1:0-57537 GCF_021730395.1 Mercenaria mercenaria | reverse complement strand
GATCGGATGAGAAATGTTCGACTTAGAGTGCGGACAAGAGTAAAAAGGCCGATTTTTCGATAATTCAAGGGCCGTAACTCCAAAATGCCTAGACCGATTTGGCTAGTTATCGAACTTGGCCGAGGTCTCATGGTCAAACACATTTTGTTCAAGTTTGGTGAAGATCGGATGAGAAATGTTTGATTAAGAGTGCGGACATGAGTAAAAAGGCCAATTTTTCGATAATTCAAGGGCCGTAACTCCAAAATGCCTGGACCGATTTGGCTAGTTATCGAACTTGGCTGAGGTCTCATGGTCAAACACGTTTTGTTTAAGTTTGGTGAATATTGGATGAGAAATATTCGAATTAGAGTGCCGACAAGAGTAAAAAGACCGATTTTTGGTAATTCAAGGGCCATAACTCCAAGATGCCTGGACCGATTTGGCTAGTTATCGAACTTGGCCGAGGTCTTTTGGTCAAACACATTTTGTTCAAGTTTGGTGAAAATTGGATGAGAAATGTTCGACTTAGAGTGCGGACAAGCTTTGTGACAGACACACACACAGACAGACTGGAGTAAATCAATATGTCTCCCACACCACTGTGTGGTGGGAGACATAAATACAGCCTCTATCGCATACACAACATTTTTCTTTGATTTAACCTAGTGACCTAGTTTTTGACCCCAGATGACCCATTTTCGAACTCGGCCTAGATTTCATCAAGGTTATCATTCTTACCAAGTTTCATGAAGATCAGTTGAAAAATACAGCCTCTATCGCATACACAAGCTAAATGTTGACAGACGACAGACAGACAGACGACAGACGCCGGACATCGAGTGATCAGAAAAACTCACCTGAGCATTGCTCAGGTGAGCTAATAACAGAGACAGAGTGAAAGTGCATCAAAACTTTAACCTAAAATTTTAAGTAAAAAGGGGAAAAAATTCATGAAAAATTGGTCCCAGAGTTATGCACCTTGTGTCAGATGATAAGGGTAATGATGTTGAACAATTGTTTAAGTTTGAATCAGATCCATTCAGTAATAACAGAGATAGAGTGAAAGTGCATAAAACTTTAACCTGAAATTCTAAGTAAAAAGGGGAATAATTCATTAAAAATTGTGCCAGAGTTATGTATCTTGTGTCATATGATGTGGGTGATGATGCTGAACAACTATTTTAAGTTTGAATCAAATCCATTCATGAATAACAGAGGTAGAGTGAAACTGCACCAAAACTTTAACCTGAAATTCTAAGTAAAAAGGGGGAATAATTCATGAAAAATGGTGCCAGAGTTATGCACCTTGTGTCATATGATGTGGGTGATGATGTTGAACAACTATTTTAAGTTTGAATCAAATCCATTCAGTAATAACAGAGATAGAGTGAAAGTGCATCAAAACTTTAACCTGAAAATCTAAATGAGAAGGGGGGATAATTCATGAAATATTGGTGCCAGAGTTATGGCCCTTATGTCAGATGATGAGGAATAAGTATTTCAAGTTTGAATCAAATCCATCAAGTAATTACAGAGATAAGTTGAAAAAAGAGAAAGTGTAAAAAAACTTTAACCAAGGTGGGGACGCGGAAAGACGCAGACGCCGACGTCGGGTCGAGTAGGATAGCTCTCCTTATACTTCGTATAGTCGAGCTAAAAATCTCTTCTTGAAGCATAAAAGATGCAATCTAAACCATAGAATGTTTTTCTGTATCAGTAACTAACGCCAAATGCGCTGCCCCTAACAATGTTCCTACTCGTTTCTTCCCTTGTTTACTCCCATTTTAGGACTTGGCGTCCATTCAGATTTTGTAGACAACCGTGAATATTAAAGAATCGCTTGTAACCTGTGCGATTCTTTGTTTTTAGGAATCATATTTATGATTTTGGTAAGTATCAGTCGGTATGTTTTTATCTAACTTCTCGAAGAATTTATATAAACAGCTTGGAAGCTTGACACTACGTTCGTACTCATCCTTACTCTAAACTGTGTCCGTAGTCAATATAACTCGAATGTAAAGTTATTATTCTTGAAATTGTGCTCGAGTGCACCAAATTGTGAAGTGATATGAACAATTATTGGTAATTTTATGTTTGTAATAACGAGAGATGAAAAAATCGTTTAAAAACCTTCAGGATGCACTTTTGATAGTGTTGTTTAATTCTGGGCCCTGGATACAGATATTTAAAACATGTTTACCGTTTCCAAGAACAACAAGAATGGTAAATAAACAAGAGGGCCAAGATGGCCCTAGGTCTCTCACCTGAGAAACACACCATAATACACCATAACAGTGTAAACATAGACCTAGTGATTGCATGGAAAAAAATATTCTGACCAAGTATAATTAAAATTGGAACAAAAAAATTATTTTCTTTGATTTGACCTAGTGACCTAGTTTTTGATCCCAGATGACCCATATTCGAACTTGACCTAGATTTTATCAAGGCTATCATTCTGACCAAATTTCATGAAGATCAGTTGAAAAATACAGCCTCTATTGCATACACAAGGTTTTTCTTTGATTTGACCTAGTGACCTAGTTTTTGAACCCAGATGACCCATATTCAAACTTGACCTAGATTTTATCAAGGCTATCATTCTGACAAAATTTCAGGAAGATCAATTGAAAAAAAAAACAGCTTCTATCGCATACACAAGGTTTTCCTTTGATATGACCTAGTGACCTAGTTTTTGACCCCAGATGACCCATATTAAAACTTGACCTAGATTTCATCAAGGCAATCATTCTGACCAAATGTCATGAAGATCAATTGAAAAATACAGCCTCTATTGCATACAAAAGGTTTTTCTTTGATTTGACCTAGTGACCTAGTTTTTGACCACAGATGACCAATAACCAAAAGCAACCTAGATTTTATCAAGGCAATAATTCTGAGCAAATTTCATAAAGATCAATTGAAAAATACAGCCTCTATCGCATACACAAGGTTTTTCTTTGATTTGACCTAGTGACCTAATTTTTGACCCAAGATGACCCATATTCAAACTTGACCAAGATTTTATCAAGGCAATCATTCTGACTGAATTTCATGAAGATCAATTGAAAAATATAGTCTCTATCACATACACAAGGTTTTTCTTTGATTTGACCTAATGACCTACTTTTTGACCTCAGATGACCCATATTCGAACTCGGCCTAGATTTCATCAAGGTTATCATTCTGACCAAAATTCATGAAGATTAATTGAAAAATACAGCCTCTATCGCATACACAAGGTTTTTCTTTGATTTGACCTAGTGATCTAGTTTTTGACCCCAGATGACCCATTTTCGAACTCGTCCTAGATTTCATCAAGGTAATCATTCTGACCAAAATTCATGAAGATTAATGAAAAATACAGCCTCTATCGCATATACAAGGTTTTTCTTTGATTTGACCTAGTGACATAGTTTTTGATCCCAGATGACCCATTTTCGAATACGGCCTAGATTTCATCAAGGTAATCATTCTGACCAAATTTCATGAAGATCAGTTGAAAAATACAGCCTCTATCGCATACACAAGCTAAATGTTGACGGACAGACAGACGACAGACAGACAGACGCCGGACATCGAGTGATCAGAAAAACTCACCTGAGCAGCATTGCTCAGGTGAGCTAAAAATGTACCGGAATCGTCAAGTCATCACATATGAAAACAATACATAAAGTCGTCGTGTATTGTTATTGTTTTGTCTCGGTCACAAACAATCCCGTGGGCTTCTGCAGACGTTAATACGCAAAAAAACGTGTTTTATCCCTACATTCATGAACCATAATCCAAGAAAGCCTGGGATGATTATCGAACTTGGCAGAGATATTATGCCCACAAACATTGTGAGCAAGTTTGGTGCAGATTGGATGAAAACTGTTCAACTTAGAGAGCTGACATGGCTAAATTCGCAGTTTTTTGAGTAATTCAAGGGCCATCATCCAAGAGTGCCTGGGACGATTTGAGTGGTTATCAAACCTGGCCGAGATATTATGCCCACAAACATTGTCAGCAAGTTTGGTGCTGATCGGATGAAATCTGTTCAACTTAGAGAGTGGGCAAGTCTAAATTCGCAGTTTTTCGAGCAACTAGAGCTGCTTTTGAGAAAAGCGCTGTCTCCCACAACTGCCTAATCATCTAAATAGTAAGTGAGTCTTTATATACTGTTTACTCGCTACAAATATACCTTTAAAGAGTAAAAAGGCTGATTCTGGGTAATTCAAGGGCCATAATTTCAAAGTGCCTGGGCCGATTTGGCTATTATTGAACTTGGCCGAGGACATAATGGTCAAACACATTTTGCTCAAGTTTGGTGAATATCGGATGAGAAATATTTGATTTAGAGCGCGGACAAGAGTAAAAAGGCCTATTTTCTGTAATTCAAGGGCCATAATTCCGAAGTGCCTAGGCCGATTTGGCTGTTTATCGAACTTCGCCGAGGACTTAAGGTCAAACACATTTTGTTCAAGTTTGATGAAGACCAGATGAGAAATTTTTGACTTAGAGCGCGGACAAGAGTAAAATGGCCGATTTTCGGTAATTCAAGGGCCGTAATTCCAAAGTGCCTGGGCCGATTTGGCTAGTTATCGAACTTGGCTGAGGACTTATGGCCAAACACAATTTGTTCAAGTTTGGTAAAGATCGGATGAGAAATGTTCGACTTGAGTGCGGACAAGATTTATGACAGACAGAATCACACACAGACTGGAGTAAATCAATATGTCTCCCACACCACTGTGTGGTGGGAGACATAATTCAAGGGCCATAATCCAAGAGTGCCTGAGGTGATTTGGGTGGTTATCGAACTTGGCCGAGATATTTTGCCCACAAACATTGCGAGCAGATTTGGTGCAGATCAGATGAAGAACTGTTTAAGAGAGCGGGCAAGGCTAAATTCGCAATTTTTAGAGTAATTCAAGGGCTATAATCCAGGAGTGCCTGAGCTGATTTGGGTGGTTATCAAACCTGGCCTAGATATTATGCCCACAAACATTGTCAGCAAGTCTGGTGAAAATCGGATGAAAACTGTTCGACTTAGAGAGCAGACAAGGCTAATTCAGTTTTTTGAGTAATTCAAGGGCCATAATCTAAGAGTGCCATGAGGTGATTTAGGTGGTTATCGAACTTGGCCGAGATATTATGCCTACAAACATTGTCAGCAAGTTTAGTGCAGATCGGATGAAAACTGTTCGACAGAGAGCCGACAATGCTAAATTCGCTGTTTTTCAAGTAATTCAAAGGCCGCATAATCCAAGAATGCCTGGGGCGATTTGGGATGTTATCGAACTTGATATGGTATGGTATGAGCATACCATAATTTATATGTAATACATTTTGAGTTAGGCACGTCACAAGGTGAAAATGTGCATTTCTGACTATTTCAGGGGCCATAACAATGCTAACCAACTGACCTTAAGATGACTCTTATGTTATTTTCAGGGGTAGAAAAGTCAACATTTCTTAAGCATGCCAAATGTGGAGGTTATAACATAAATGTCCGCCTCAATATATAAAGTGCATTTTTGTTTTAAGCATTACTCTACCTTGGCCAAAGAAGATCTCAACTGCATATGATTTTGGTATTCCAAAGTCTTCTTGTGTTGCTATTCTTATTGACAGTAGCTTTGTTTCTAGTTCCAATGCTCTAAAGTCTGAAAATTAACAAAACATTAAAAAGTTTAAAAAATTATCTTCCCATCATTTAATTTGAAAGAACACCTCTGATAATAAGAATCAAAAGTACTTTAAATAGGTGTAATTCTCCCCAATATCCATCATTTTAAAACTTTGCAAAAATATTTACTGGTACTGATGATAAACTCGGACAGAAAATGAGGTTTTTTACTTGTAACTTTTTTATATCTGCAAATTGTTATCAATGGTTGGTATCAAAACAAGAGCTGTCACTAATGGTGACAAATGCCCCTGCCGCGCCTTGACCTTTGACCCCAAAGTTAATAGGGGTCATGTACTCAATAAGTACTATTAGCATGTGAAGTTTGAAGGTCCTGGGTGCAGCGGTTCGCGAGTAAAGTGCCTTCATGCAAAAAGTTTACCTTGCCTTCATGCAAAAAAGTTCAACAGTGTGAACGAAAGGACGGACAATTGAAAACTAATATGCCTCCCTTCAGGGGCATAATCAGGGGGTCGGACGTATATAATGTCTCTCAGGTTTTTAAGCGAGAATTCAATGTCATTTTGGCAGAAATGGCGATGTAAACAAAGAAACTGGAGGTTTTTCTTCAAAAAACATGTAAGTACATGCTTACTTGCCATTTGATCGAACTGCTGATATACTCTTTCAATAGCTACATGTGTAAGATGAGATCAACACATACGTTTTTGGTCGTACAGTTGACAGTACAAGAACTACTGAAGGGACAAATTGATTTGAAGTGACTGTTTTTGGATTTCTGTCATGTTTTTGTGCAAGTTTAGTCTAAAACAGGCATTCTGCTCATGTTAGATTGACTGTATTACGTACGATATTACTATATCTCAATTTCGGAAATGTTTGCACGTTTCTAAAAAGTGGCATCGCCGTTTTTTTTTAACTTTTAAGCATATTTGGATGTCTGTCAGGCCTATTTAAGCAAATTTAATGTATCAACTGGTTTCAAAGCACAGGTAAATCAAAGGTTGAAACATACATGCTAATTTTGAAAAAGTAAAACTTAACTTAAACCAATATTTGCATTTGAAACGTATATGCCATTCTAATACTGTGTTTACCGTGTTACATTCTAGACCCTTGTATGTAAAAAATTTATTTTTTTTGGTCTTAAATCATGTACAGTAAGATACGGTACAAAAAAATCGTAATTTTCTGCATTTTACAAGCAAATTCGATGAATTGGTATCCCCCGCCGAAAGGGTTTGTGGTGAGGAATGGCAAAAAAATATATCCGGCAAAAAGTTTCATTAGTCAAAATCAATTTAACAGAAAACAAATGTTTAATTAAAGAGTACATAATAAATGTATGATACTTTAATCCTGACTAAAGAATTTATTTTGAATGGGATATGCTTACTGTAATAAGCTTAGCTTTTAAAATTAAATGCAGTTAATTGAAATGTGAGCTTGAAGTTTAACTGGAACGAAATATTGTCTTTGAGTGGTTTGGCACCAGGTGTTGTTGTTTAACATGTACATTTGAACTTAAAAAAACAGATGTCCTTATGAGAACACTGGTAAGATATCTTGAACATGACTGAGGGCAAGGCTTGTGCAGTCACAACTTAACATGTTGAAGGTTTGAACATTTAAAAAAAAGAAAAAAAAAGAAATGGAAATATATATATGTATATATATTTATTTTTTAAGGGTGTGGGGGTGCGGGGGAACTGGAGAGGAAACAAAATTTCACATGTTGATTATAAATATTGATGGAAAATTAAAAATGAAAAACAAGAGGGTCATGATGACCCTGGATCGCTCACCTGAGTAATATGAGCTACATGTTTCTAATGTCAAACTGATGATTTTTAGAAATTTTTTGGAAGATTTCCCTATTTTACCCCGAGGGTCATGATTTGAACAAAGTTTGTAGAAGTCTACTAGGAAATGTTACAAATCAAATATCTAAGATCTAGGCCTTCTGGTTTATTTTTAGCAAATTTATGAAGATTTCCCTATGTACAATCAAGTAACCCCTGGGGCTGGGTCAATTTGACCCTGGGGGGGTCAAGATTTGAACCAATTTTGTAGAGGTCCACTAGGCAATGCTACATGTCAAATATCTAAGCTCTAGGCCTTCTAGTTTATTTTTAGAAAATTTTGAAGATTTTTCTATGTACAATCAAGTAACCCCATGGGGCGGTGTCACGATTTGAACAAATTTTGTAGAAGTCTACTAGGCAATGCTACATGTCAAATATCTAAGATCTAGGCCTTCTAGTTTATTTTTAGAAATTTTTTGAAGATTTTTCTATGTAAAATCAAATGACCCCTGGAGCGGGGTCAATTTTGACCCAGGGGTCATGATTTGAACAAATTTTGTAGAGGTCCACTAGGCAATGCTACATATGAAATATCTAAGCTCTAGGCCTTCTGGTTTATTTTAAGAAAATTTTTAATGATTTTCCTAAGTAAAATCAAGTGACCCCTGGGACGGGGTCAGTTTTGACCCCAGGGGTCATGATTTGAACAAATTTTGTAGAGGTCCACTAGGCAATGCTACATGTGAAATATCTAAGCTCTAGGCCTTCTGGTTTATTTTTAAAAAAATTTTGAAGATTTTTCTATGTACAATGAAGAAACCCCATGGGGCGGGGTCATTTTGACCCTGGGGGTCATGATTTGAACAAATTTTGTAGAAGTCTATTAGGCAATGCTACATGTCAAATACCTAAGATCTAGGTCTTCTGGTTTATTTTTAGAAAATTTTTGAAGATTTTCCTATGTAAAATCAAGTGACCCCTGAAGCGGGGTCAATTTTGACCCCAGGGGTCATGATTTGAACAAATTTTGTAGAGGTCTACTAGGTAATGCTACATGTGAAATATCTAAGCTCTAGGCCTTCTGGTTTATTTTTAGAAAAATTTTGAAGATTTTCCTATGTAAAATCAAGTGACCCATGGGGCGGGGTCAATTTTGACCCCGGGGTCATGATTTGAATAACTTTAGTAGAGGTCCACTAGGCAATGCTACAAGTCAAATATCTAAGCTCTAGGGCTTCTGGTTTTTGAGAAGAAGATTTTTAAAGATTTTCCTATGTAAAATCAAGTGACCCCTGGGGCGGGGTCACCCCGGGTGACCAAGGCAAGTGGGCGACCAGGTGTGGGTGCGCAACTTCACATGTTTATAATAAATGTTCACAGAAAAGAATGAAAGAAATTTAATGAAATTCTGCCAAATGGCAAGTTTGTTATGTACAAATATGTGGATTTTTAGACAATTAAAGGGCAATAACTCTGCAGTTACAAAAGAAATCCATACAAAATTGTGTGTGCACAACCACATTATAGTGCTCTAAATTCTGTTAAAGTTTCATAGTTCAAGGTCAAATATATCAAAAGTTATGATGCAGAAATTGCCATATTTATAGTACCCTATATAGTTAACACTAGAAATTTCTAAGGGCCATAACTCTGGTGTTACTTGGGCAATCTGACTGAAACTTGACGGGCCGCAAGAACTCATAGTGGTGAACAGGTATATGAAGTTTTAAATAAATATTCCCAACCATTTCCTAGATATGGCTCCGGACGGACGGACGGAAGGACGGATGGACGGACGGACGGAAAGACGGACGGAAGGACGGACGGACGGACGGACAACGCCAAAACTATATCCCTCCGACTTTCGTCGGGGGATAAAAAAAGTCATATTTTTTTTAATTTCACTGAAATAGTAAAATATTATCTACGATCAATCATCTTTATGGAAATTGCAGATAATAAGTTTGGTCATTTTTTAATTAGCAGCGGTATTTTTATTGGAAACAGTTCAATCGTTTTATATCGGCAATCTCTGAAGAAAAGATAAGCACGTCAGAGCATTTTCAAATGTTCATATTGAACTTCAAAGCTTATGAAATAGAAGTCGTAATTAGACTAGTTTACATGCATTAACGTTGTTTGAAGCCTCCGCAGTGCTCAAGTAAAAGGTAGCCCTTTCATATTATGACCATAGTGTCTAAGGATTGAACCTTTCAAGCGCTCATTTAGGTCTGTCTGTCAGTGTAGATCGTAGATATGTTGTAGATAAGATATATTACTAATATGTTGTAAATTTACCCTCTCCATATCTCCCTTCCTCTCTCCCTATCCCCCTCACTCCTTCCATCCACCCCTCTTTCTATCACTCTCTCTCCTCAATTCGACCCCCTCTCTCTCACTCCTCCATCCACCTCTTTCTATGTCTACGCATGCTGTAAAGATAACAGTTACGAATATCGAAATAATTGTCCTTTAATATGTTAAGTCATTTTAAATGCACATGTATACATCTATGTATCGGAACGCATGCGGATGTGTACAATCAGTATCCTCTGGTTTATTTTCTTGTAATTAGTTAGTAGATACAGTATGTCATTCACTTCATTTTGTTAAATGGGGGTATTTTAAAGGGATAGGCCCACACATTGCAATCATGTAAAAAAATGAATAAACATAAAAATAGTTGTATTTATAAAGAGGGCTAGGCTAAAGGATAAAGTAAACTAGGCTATTTACATTTTAAACATCTTGGTGAAACATCAGAAACAATAGTCAATAGTTTTGGTTTTTTTTCGCTATTTTCGACCTCAGACCTCTATCTCATCAGTGATGGGTTAGATTAAATGTTTTATATTTTAATTTACACGCTAACAAGAGGGCCATGATGGCCCTATATCACTCACCTGAGTACCATTGCTCAAAATGATATGATTGTTTCAAACCAATCTCATTAGAAGCTGCTAAGGTGTATTCATTTAGATAAAAAATAAAGGGAGGTAATTTGTCATAAATTCAGTCAATATGTATCTTCACTGATTGTCCAAGTCCATCTGTTGAAATTTCAGATCAGTATCTTCATTAGTTATGGAGAAATACCCATTTTAATTTGAAATACAGGGAGGTAATTTGACATAAAATCAGTCCATAGTTATCTACCCTGAATGTCTCAGTCCAACTAATGACAATAATGAAATTTCAAATAAGTCCTATAAGGACTTACTGATATAAATCCATTTTGATTACAATCAGGGGAGGTAATCAAATATAAAATAATTTTTGGATCTGATAGATTTATAATTGAATCCAAGATTTATTGTTGTTGAAGATATTTTGGAAGTTTGTATCAAATCAAACCATAAATGAAGTCTCCATATGGCTGCAAAAGCCAAAATAGCAAATTTTGCACCTTTAAGGGGCCATAACTCTGGAACCCATAATGGAATCTGGCCAGTTCAAAAAAGGAACCAATATCTTGTGGTGATACAAGTTGTGTGCAAGTTTGGTTAAAATCATATCATAAACGAAGCTGCTATTGTGCAGACAAGGTCAAAATAGCTAATTTTGGCCCTTTCAGGGGCCATAACTCTGGAACCCATACTGGAATCTGGCCAGTTCAAGAAAGGAACCAAGATCTTATGGTGATACAAGTGTGTGCAAGTTTGGTTAAAATCATATCATAAATGAAGCTGCTATTGTGCAGACAAGGTCAAAATAGCTAATTTTGGCCCTTTCAGGGGCCATAACTCTGGAACCCATAATGGAATCTGGCCAGTTCAAGAAAGGAACCGAGATCTTATGGTGATACAAGTTGTGTGCAAGTTTGGTTAAAATAAAATCATAAATGAAACCACTATCGTGCAGACAAGAAATTTTTGATGGACGTACGCACGCACAGATGACGGACGAAGGGTGATCACAAAAGCTCACCTTGTCACTATGTGACAGGTGAGCTAAAAATAGCTGCCTCTGTGGTGCCATCTGTTAGTGTGCTCCATATAATATAATATAGTGAAGATTGTTTTATGATTCGTGGGTTCGAGTAGTAGCACGGGTGTCATTTTTGTCTTATCTTTTTTAAAGACGTTTAAATGCAAAATATCATGTTCTGTCAAAATACTTTTTTTTGGCAAAATATTTTTTGCTTAAATATGTGGGCTAGACCCTTATACAGAATTCAGTTCTCTTTATATCCCGTGTATCACAAGTTTCACAAATTAATCCATGTATACGAGGGTTGTCCCAGAAAATCGCGAACTATTTTGATCATTTCAAAAGTAAACGATGCATCAAATAATTATTTTATCGGATGTTATTTCATTGTATACTCTACAGGTCTATATAGTTTGAAATTAAATATCTGTCATATTACTTGAGTCTTTCTTAAATAATGGACGGCAGTCAGTGCTAGTCGGCACACACTCAATTTGCCCACTACAAAAAAAAGAAGAAACAACTTCATTTCAAATTCATGTAACTTATCCAATATACATTCCACAGGATTAAAATTTCTATCGTCATTAACAGCAATGTGTGGTGTGTAATTATTTTGCGTTTCAAGTCTTTAACATCACTTATGCTAAAATAGTGACAAAATTTTGAAAGTAAAGATCGCATGCCATTTCAGGAATGGCGACGTCAGATAATTTCGTTTCGCAGAAAGTATTACAGTTTTATGTTGACCTCTCTTTGAATCACTCACTTAACCTTCCTTAAAACGTTTGTGTCATGTAAAGACAAGTATCCTGCTAACATTTACCAAACTTCTAGAATTTTCCATTTCTCATTTTGTTTGTGAAGGAGTCACACCGTGATCTACACAATATTTCATTAATACTTTCTGAGCCGCGAAATTATCTGACATCGCCATTTCTAAAATGGTGTGCGATCATCACTTTCAAAATTACGTCACTATTTTAACATTAATGATGTCAAAGACTTGAAACACAACATAATCACGCGCCAGACATTGCCATTAACGACAATATAAATTTTAATACTGTGAGATGTATACTGGTAAGTTACATGAATTCAAAAGGAAGCCATATCTTTTTGTAGTGGGAAAATTGAGCGTGCGCCGACTAGCACTGACTGCCGTCCATTATTTAAGAAATACTCAAATAATATGACAGATATTTAATTTTAAACACTATAGTCCTGTAGAGTATACAACGAAATAACATCAGTTAAAATAATTATTTGATGCGTCGCTTATTTTTGAAATAATAAAAAAAGTTCGCGATTGTACTGTCTTTTTTTTTTATTAAATATTTTTATTTCTCTATGTTCCAACTATGTTCACAAAGAAATATTTTCATTTCACACACACACACACGTATACCTGAACAAAAACAACAGCAATATAAAACAAGAGGGCCACGATGGCCCTGTATCGCTCACCTGAGTACCATTGCTCAAAATGATATGATCAAGTTTTGACATAGAGCACATAGGCATACACATTAAATATCATCAGGATAAATATTTTCTTGTAACAATCCCTTTTGACCTAGTCAGGGCCAATTTCCATACCAAGTTTGAGGGTCCTAGGCTCAAATGCTGCATTTTTGTAACATGACTATTCCTTACCCTGGAAGACTTAAATAACATTTAAAACCAATTTTTAGATGCTGCTGATATATATTCGTTTACATAAAATAAAGGGAGGTAATTTGTCATAAATTCAGTTAAAAGTTATCTACCCTGATTGTCCGAGTCCATCTGATGGCACATATGACATTTCAAATCAGTATCTTCATTGGTTACTGAGATACACCCATTTTAATTTGAAACAAAGGGAGGTAATTTGACATAAAATCAGTCCATAGCTATCTACCCTGATTGCCTCAGTCCAGCTAAAGACAACAATGAAATTTCAAATGAGTTCTATAAATATTTACTGAGATAAATCCATTTTTATTAAAATCAGAGGAGGTACTCATGCACTGGTATATGCATGTAGAAGATACAGAGTACAAGCCTTATAATACAACAATATATTAGTAAAGTATTCATATCGATAAATGTTCAATCAAGAGTTATCTAATATGACTATTTCTTACCATGGAAGACATAAATAACGTTTCAATCCAATCTCATTAGAAGCTGCTAAGGTGTATTCATTTAGATAAAAAATAAAGGGAGGTAATTTGTCAAAAATTCAGTCAGTATGTATCTTCACGGATTGTCCAAGTCTATCTGTTGACATAAATGAAATTTCAGACCAGTATCTTCATTTGTTACTGAGATATACCCATTTTAATTTGAAATAAAGGGAGGTAATTTGACATAAAATCAGTCCATAGTTATCTACCCTGATTGTCTCAGTCCAACTAATGACAATAATGAAATTTCAAATAAGTCCTATAAGTACTTACTGATATAAATCCATTTTGATTACAATCAGGGTAGGTAATCAGGTATAAAATAACTCTGGAACCTACAATTGGATCTGACAGATTCGTCGTGGAATCCAAGATTTATTGTTGTTGAAGATATTTTGGAAGTTTGTATAAAATTAAACCATAAATAAGTCTCTATATGGCTGCAAAAGCCAAAATAGCAAATTTTGGACCTTTCAGGGGCCATAACTCTGGAACCCATAAAGGAATCTGGCCAGTTGAAAAAAGGAACCAAGATCTTGTGGTGATACACGTTGTGTGCAAGTTTGGTTAAAATCAAATCATAAATGAAGCTGCTATTGTGCAGACAAGGTCAAAATAGCTAATTTTGGCCCTTTCAGGGGCCATAACTCTGGAACCCATAATAGAATCTGGCTAGTTCAAGAAAGGAATGAAGATCTTATGGTGATACAAGTTGTGTGCAAGTTTGGTTAAAACAAAATCATAAATGAAGCTGCTATTTTGCAGACAAGGTCAAAATAGCTAATTCTGGCCCTTTCAGGGGCCATAACTCTGGAACCCGTAAGGGAATCTGGCCAGTTCAAGAAAGGAACCAAGATCTTATGGTGATACAAGTTGTGTGCAAGTTTGGTAAAAATCAAATCATAAATAAAGCTGCTATTGTGCAGACAAGGTCAAAATAGCTAATTTTGGCCCTTTCAGGGGCCATAACTCTGGAACCCATGATGGGATCTGGCCAGTTCAAGAAAGGAACCGAGATCTTATGGTGATACAAGTTGTGTGCAAATTTGGTTAAAATAAAATCATAAATGAAACCTCTATTGTGCAGACAAGAAATTGTTGACGGACGCACGGACGACGGACGAAGGGTGATCACAAAAGCTCACCTTGTCACTATGTGACAGGTGAGCTAAAAACATACACACATCCATACATATATGCATATGCACGCACCCACACACTCACACACCGACTGTATTCACAAAAAATATGCATATGCAAGATATCAGCAGGTATAAGGATAATGGACAAGAGGACCATGATGGTCCTGAATCGCTCACCTCTTCCCACATGACCCAGTTTTGAGTATGACGTCGTTTTTTCTATTATTTGACATAGTGACCTAGTTTTTGAGCTCATGTGACCCAGTTTTGAACTTGACTTAGATATAATTATCAAGATAAAAATTCTGACCAATTTTCATGAAGATCCATTGAAAAATATGGTCTCTAGAGAGGTCACAAGGTTTTTCTATTATCTGACCTATTGACCTAGTTTTCGAAGGTACGTGACTCTGTTTTGAATTTACCTAGATATCATCAAGGTGAAAATTCAGATCAATTTTCATGAAGATCCATTGAAAAATATGGCCTCTAGAGAGGTCAAAAGATTTTAATAATTTTAGACCTACTGACCTAGTTTTTGACCGCAGTTGACCCAGTTTCGAACTTGACCTAGATATCATCAAGAAGAACATTCAGACCAACTTTCATACAGATCCCATGAAAAGTATGGCCTCTAGAGATGTCATAAGGTTTTTTTATTATTTGACCTACTGACCTAGTTTTTTAAGGCACGTCACCCAGTTTCAAACTTGACCTAGATATCATTAAGGTGAACATTCTGACCAATTTTTATGGAGATCCATTCACAAGTATGGCCTCTAGAGGTCACAAGGTTTTTCTATTTTTAGACCCATTGACCTAGTTTTTGACCGCACGTGACCCTGTTTCGAACTTGACCTAGATATCATCAAGATGAACATTCAGACCAATTTTCATACAGATCCCTTGAAAAATATGGCCTTTAGAGAGGTCACAAGGTTTTTCTATTATCTGACCTACTGACCTAGTTTTTGATGGCACATGACCCACTTTCGAACTTGACCTAGATATCATCAAGATGAACATTCAGACCAACTTTCATACAGTTCCCATGAAAATTATGGCCTCTAGAGAGGTCACAAGGTTTTTCTATTATTTTGACCTACTGACCTAGTTTTTGATGGCACGTGACCCACTTTCACACTTGACCTAGATATCATCAAGGTGAACATTCTGACCAATTTTCATGAAGATCTCACGAAGTATATGGCCTCTAGAGAGGTCACAAGGTTTTTCTATTTTAAGACCTACTGACCTAGTTTTTGAACGCACGTGACCCAGTTTCGAACTTGACCTAGATATCATCAAGATGAACATTCAGACCAACTTTCATACAGATCCCATGAAAAATATGGCCTTTAGAAAGGTCACAAGGTTTTTCTATTATTTGACCTACTGACCTAGTTTTTGAAGGCACGAGACCCAGTTTCGAACTTGACCTAGATATCATCAAGGTGAACATTCTGACCAATTTTTATGGAGATCCATTCACAAGTATGGCCTCTAGAGAGGTCACAAGGTTTTTCTATTTTTAGACCTACTGACCTAGTTTTTGACCACACATGACCCTGTTTCGAACTTGAACTAGATATCATCAAGATGAACATTCAGACCAATTTTCATACAGATCCCATGAAAATTATGGCCTCTAGAGAGGTCACAAGGTTTTTCTATTATTTGACCTACTGACCTAGTTTTTGACTGCACGTGACCCACTTTCGAATTTGACCTAGATATCATCAAGATGAACATTCTGACCAATTTTCATGAAGATCTCATGAAATATATGGCCTCTAGAGAGGTCACAAGGTTTTTCTATTTTTAGACTTACTGACCTAGTTTTTGATTGCACGTGACCCAGTTTCGAACCTGACCTAGATATCATCAAGATGAACATTCAGACCAATTTTCATACAGATCCTATGAAAAATATGGCCTTGAGAGAGGTCACAAGGTTTTTCTATTATTTGACCTACTGACCTAGTTTTTGATGGCACGTGAATCAGTTTCGAACTTGACCTAGATATCATCAAGTTGAATGTTCTGACCAATTTTCATGAAGATCTTTTGAAATATATGGCCTCTAGAGAGGTCACAAGGTTTTTCTATTTTTAGACCTACTGACCTAGTTTTTGATGGCACGTGACCCAGTTTTGAACCTGACCTAGATATCATCAAGATGAACATTCTGAACAATTTTCATGAAGATCTTTTGAAATATATGGCCTCTAGAGAGATCACAAGGTTTTTCTATTTTTAGACCTACTGACCTAGTTTTTGAGGGCATGTGACCCAGTTTCGAACTTGACCTAGATATCATCAAGATGAACATTCTGACCAACTTTCATAAAGATCCATTGAAAAATGTGACCTCTAGAGTGGTCACAGGCATAAGTTTACGGACGAACGGACGCACGCACGGACGGACGACGGACACCGCGCGATCACAAAAGCTCACCTTGTCACTTTGTGACAGGTGAGCTGAAAAAGAATTATATAAACAAGAAACGCGGCAATGCCACGAAACCAGGTTTTCAACACTTTTCATAAGAATAAACAAGAGTGCCAGAATGTCACAATATACGCCCGTCACAGCAAATTTCTTTACTCTAGCACCTGTATTTGCAGATGTAATCTTAATTTTGTGGTTGTTTAGTAATCATTGTAATTCTTTTGTTTTTCTAAGTCCACAAAAAAACTCCTTACCAGGTAGAGATACCTTAAAATACACCTAAAATTAGAAAGTAACAACTATGTTGTACCACAGAAAAGTGGTCTTGGTTTTTCCCTACGGTCAATTATAAAAAAAGTTACAATACAAGTTATTTATAGTAACAACTAAGGGAAGTTAATCTTAAAAAAAAAAAAAAAAAAAAAAATACAAAAAAAAAATTGTAAGTCCACACAGAAATCCTTACCAGGTAGAGATTGGTCAAAATACACCTCAAAATTGGATATAACATGCATGTTGTACTACAGAAAAGTGGTCTCGATTTTTCCCTACGTCTAGTAATGAAAAAGTTACAATATAAGCTATTTATAGTAACAACAAAGGGAAGTAATTCTGAAGAAGGGAACTGCCAAGACACTTCGTCTCATGATGGTGTATAATTGTGCCAAGTTACATCAAAATCCCTCTATGCATGAAGAAGATATGCTCCGGACAAAGTTTTCATTCTTGTATCCTTTGACCTCTAAGTGTGACCTTGACCTTAGACCTAGGGACCTGGTTCTTGTGCAAGACACTCCGTCTCATGATGGTGAACAATTGTGCCAACTTTCATCAAAATCCCTCCATGCATGTAGAAGATATGCTAACCCTAACCCTAACCTAACCCTAACCCTATTTTTAGTAACAATGACCTTGATCTTGATCCCAGAAACCCCAAAATCAATCCCAAGCTACAACTTTATATAAGTTTTCTATACACCAAGTTTCATCATGATAGCTCATTCCTAAGTTAAGTTATTGACCGGAAACCGTTTTTCTATTTTAAGTAACAGTGACCTTGACCTTGACCCCAGAAACCCCAAAATCAATCCCAGCCTTTGTCTTGATATAAGCTACATACACACCAAGTTTTATTCAAATATCTTTACCGAAACAAAAGTTATTGACCGGAAACCGTTTTTCTATTTTAAGTAACAGTGACCTTGACCTTGACCCCAGAAACCCCAAAATCAATCCCAGCCTTTGTCTTGATATAAGCTACATACATACCAAGTTTTATTCAAATATCTTTACCGAAACAAAAGTTATTGACCGGAAACCGTTTTTCTATTTTAAGTAACAGTGACCTTGACCTTGACCCCAGAAACCCCAAAATCAATCCCAGCCTTTGTCTTGATATAAGCTACATACATACCAAGTTTTATTCAAATACCTTTACCGAAACAAAAGTTATTGACCGGAAACACAAGTTTGACGCCGCCGCCGCCGCCACCGCCGCTGCCCGCCCGCCCGCCCGCCTGACCGACATCTACCCCAATCTAATAAAAAAGGAAAAGAAGATACATCTACCGCAACTCTTGAAGTTTTTTTTTTTTTTTTTTTTTTTTATATTTAATTTAAAAAGACCACATAGGATAGGATTTCTTTCCATTTTTGATAATGTTTTTCTATTTTATCGTGCTGCAATGCTATACAGCTTTCGATTTCAAGTCTACTCCAAAGATATTTTAGAAAGAAATTTAAGTTTGTTGTACATTTTCTTACTTTACAACTATAAATATAATATTTTGCTACTAGAAGAATAAAAATTTTCGCGTCCTTTTGTTTGTCTTTTTCTGTGATTAAGAAAGAAATAGTAGAGCAGTTAAGATCTAAATGGAAGTTTCGTTCATGAAAGTAACTTTTAAGCTCCCCCACAAAATGTTTGTGCACATGGACATTCCCAAAATAAGTGTTCGATAGATTCAACATTCATTGAACAGAAGTCACATATATTCGATACGACCTTTTTTCGTTTTAGCATACTTTTATTTGTCGCGATTATTCTGTGGAGATATTTAAATTGAAAATTTCTATATTTACTATCTATACTTGATCTTAGTATATTTTTATATATTTCTTTCCATTTTAAATCTGCATTTTACGGTGGCATAGAGGGGACATAGGAAATATTTTATTTATCACGTGCGCACGTGATAACTATCACGTTCCCACGTGTTAGCTATCACGTTCGCACTTGGTAGCTAACACGTTCACACGTGATAGCTATCATGTTCGCATAGGAAATATTTTTTTTATCACATGCGCACGTGATATCTATCACGTTCACATAGGAAATATTTTATTTATCACGTGCACACGTGTTAATTAACACGTTCGCACGTGTTAGCTAACACATGCGCACGTGATAAATAAAATATTTCCTATGTCCCCTCTATGCCACCGTAGCATTTGGTACGATGTTTTTCCATTTATTTTCTGCCGTGTTCGGAGATGTTTTATCATTTTTCATTTAATGTTCATTCAAGTATTTATTTGTTTTCTCTACATTCAAAATTTTTTTCAAAATGTCTTTGTTTGGTGTATCATTTCTAATATTGTCTGTTTTAATTTTACTTTTTATTTCCTGTGGTATGCATCTAACTAAAGTCATATACTTAAGATAATCTCCACTTGGAATATTATATATCTCTTTGATATTGTCAAATGAATACATCTGATTAGTTCTAAAATCATATAAATGTTCTAGGTATAGAATTCCCCTTTCAAACCAAGATTTATAAAAAAGGGTTTTATTGTTCGATTTTACTTTGCAGTTATTCCATATTATTTCCTTGTTTGGGTTTATGCATTCGGGAATTAGTTTGACCTTATTCCATGATAAAATAATATCACTTAGAAACGGACAGTGTTTAAAATTTTCTTGTATATCCTTTTCATTTATTTGACACTCAAATATTAAGTTTCCACCAAGTTTTTCCAACTTAGATTGATATATAGATTTTATAAAAGAGTCATGTTCATTATTTATAAATTTCTTTACCCAACTAGCTTTTGTAGAGTATATAAATTTATGAAGGTCAGTCATTTTTATGCCACCATTTAAGCAGTCTTTCTTCAATGTATCTCTTTTTATTTTGTCCAGCTTTCCATCCCATATAAAGTCAAACATACATTTTTCTAAAGATGTTATTGTCTTCATATTTGGGGATGGTAAAACAGAAATATAGTATATCAATTTTGGGAGAGCAAAAGATTTAATAACTGTAACTTTACCAAGCAGGGTTAATTTTCTGTGTTGCCATTGCTTAAGACAATTTTTAAATGATTCAATTTGTGGTTCAAGATTTTTTTGATATGATAGGTTAGTGTTTGTGTAGAAAGTTATTCCTAATGATTTTGCGCTATCTGATGTCCAGTGAAAGTTTCGATTTTGACAGTATTTAACATCAGAGTTGCATAAAGAGCCTGCATTTAGCACATGGCATTTGCTTTCATTTTGTTTAAGTCCTGAAATTTTGTCAAAATCATCTAATACTGCTATTAGGGTTTCAAACGACCTCTTTGAGCCGTCTGTGACAAACGTTGCGTCGTCTGCAAATAAAACGTTCTTGATTTCAGTTGTGTTAACTGAAATGCCTTTTATATTTTTGTTTTGTTTCCAAATACAGTTGGATAGTAATTCAATACAGACAATAAATAGGCAGGGAGAGAGTGGGCACCCTTGGCGAAAGCCTCTTTTAATTCTAAAAAAGTCCGACATAATTATGTCCATTGTTGATTACACAACTTTTTGGGTCTTTGTAAAGGAGTTTTATCCATTGCAATATATTGCTTCCAAAGTTAAAAAAAATTAATGTTTGAAACAAAAAGTTATGATTAAGACTGTCGAAGGCTTTTTCAAAATCAGATAAAAACAAAATTGCATCTTGGTCTGTAATTTCCATTTGTTCTAAGACTTCAAAGATAAGACTTATGTTTTCTCCAATATACCTTCCTTTCATAAAACCCGACTGACTTTTATTTATTATCAAAGGTAATACTTTTTTTATTCTGTTGGCTATGACTTTAGCTATTATTTTATAATCGATATTCAGTAGGCTGATAGGTCTCCAATTTTCTATATATAGCATATCTTTATTAGTTTTAGGTAGAAGTGTAATTATGCTCTGCTTTTGAAGCTCTGTTAATTTTTGATGTTCAAAAGAATATTTGATAGATTTTATATAAAACTTCTTGATATCTTTCCAAAAGATTTTGTAAAATCCGGTTGTCAGCCCATCTGAACAAGGACTTTTATTGTTTTTAATATCTTTTAATGCTGTTGCGAATTCATATTCTGTTAGTTCTGTATTTAAGTTTCTATTTGCTTCATCACTTAGAACTGGCATTGTTGGATCCATAAAATCAAAGTTAGATGTTTTTTGTTCCACATCTCTATAAAGGTAGATAGAACTTCTTTTGTTCTTGAATTATTTTATTTTGATCTGTTATCAAACACCCATTTACATTTATCTGATTCATTATTTTTTTCTCAGCATGTTTTTTCTCCAAATTTGAAAACAGTTTACTATTTTTTTCACTATATTCCACATTATGAGCTTTAGCTCTCAGTATAATTCCGTTTATCTTTTTATCATAAATTTCATTTAACGCAACTTTACATTTGTCAATTTCTTTATTTATATCATTGACTTTATCAATACGTGATTCTGATATCAATTGTAAACGATTGCGCATTGGATAGTAAATAGTGTACTGTCTTATTCATTGAGAAGCAGGCTCCTTTTGTTTGTCGATGATACCTTCTTTGTATACACACACATATGTGAATTCTTATTATCTGCAATTTCATAAAGATGATTGATCATAGATAATATTTTACTATTTCAGTGAAATTAAAAAAAATTATGACTTTTTTAAAATGCAGAAAATTATGATTTTTTTGCACCGTATCTTGCTGTATGTGATTTAAGACCAAAAAAAATTTTTTTACAGACAAGGGTCTAAAATGTAACAAGGTAAACACAGTATTCGAATGGCATATACGTTTCAAATGCAAATATTGATTTAAGTTTTACTTTTTCACAATTAGCATGTATGTTTCAACCTTTGATTTGCTTATGCTTTGAGACCATTTGATACATTAAATTTGCTTAAATAGGCCTGACAGACATCCAAATATGCTTAAAGTTAAACAAGAGGACCATGATGGTCCTGAATCGCTCACCTGTCCCCACATGACCCCAGTTTTGAACTTAGTATGACATCGTTTTTTCTATTATTTGACATAGTGACCTTCTTTTCTATTACTTGACATAGTGACCTAGTTTTTGAGCTCATGTGACCCAGTTTTAAACTTGACCTAGATATCATTGAAAAATAAAAATTCTGACCAATTTTGCATGAAGATCCATTGAAAAATATGGCCTCTAGAGAGGTCACAAGGTTTTTCTATTATTTGACCTAATGACCTAGTTTTTGAAGGCACATGACCCAGGTTTGGATTTGACCTAGATACCATCAAGGTGAACATTCTCTAGTGATGATAATCGGACAGCATTATGATAATCGATTAATCGGATATAATCGGAAGGCCTTCCGAGCGATTAATCGGAAAATAATCGGACCTTAACACTGAACCTTCTGTTACGTATTAAACATTAACTCACTTGACTAACTGTATCAGCATATATTTAGCAGGAGTAATATAATTTGTGTGTGAAGTTTTAGCCCTTGTATGCACTATCAATGTGGCTAATTAAAAAGTATCTTTTATTTATTGAGGTAAAATGTGGCATTTTTATATGATTTGCACCCAAACGTCTGTGGGACTATCAGGACTCCCTGAGAAACTGACCATGCTGTCAGACCTAACACACCTTAATAAAAATGCTATTTTTGTCCCTATTTGTACATTTTATTATTGGTTCAAACTTCAATGCCCTCCAATTTTTTATTTCTAATTTTCTATTTATAACTGTTTCTTGTTTATAAAGTCACACATCTACAGCTGCATATTAAAAATATCTAGAAGCACAATGCTGATTGAAATTATGAAGTAAATCAACCTACATTCCGAATGTCGGAGGGGTACCGTTATATGCGGTCTTTACGGCATCATCGGCAAACAACAATCCCCATTTTTTAATTATTTTCACTGCTGCATCTTCACATATCTTGTAGAATTCAAACTACTTCCACACTGGTGTTATAGTCTTCCCTGGATAGGGGAATATAGTTTTGATTGCATTATTATTTTGATCGAATGCAGTATGCTTTGCCTCCGTTTTGAAGAGTGAAAAAGAAATGAACCTAAAGAGGAAATACCGCCAAAAAAGACGCTAACTCCCGAATAGGCTTAAAACAAGCATAAGTGTCAAATAATCGATTATGCAAGTTCATAATCGATGTCGGCGACTTTGGCTTATTAAATGATCGACAATCGATTGTCGGCGACAATCGGAACATCACTAACATTCTCACCAATTTTAATGAAGATCTCTTGAAAAGTATGGCCTCTAGAGAGGTCACAAGGTTTTTCTATTATTTGACCTAATGACCTAGTTTTTGAAGGCACTTGACCCAGTTTCGAACTTGACCTAGATATCATCAACGTGAACATTATGACCAATTTTCATGCAGATCCATTGAAAAGTATGGCCTCTAGAGAGGTCATAAGGTTTTTCTATTATTAGACCTGACCTAGTTTTTGACTGCACATGACCCACTTTTAAACTTGACCTAGATATCATCAAGGTGAACATTCAGACCAATGTTCATGAAGATCCATTGAAAAGTATGGCCTCTAGGGAGGTCACAAGGATTTTCTATTTTTAGACCTATTGACCTAGTTTTGAACTGCACTTGACCCAGTTTGGAACTTGACCTAGATATCATCAAGGTGAACATTCTGACCAATTTTCATGAAGATCCATTGAAAAATATGGCCTCTAGAGGTCACAAGGTTTTTATATTTTTAGACCTAGTGACCTAGTTTTTGACCGCACGTGACCCACTTTCAAACTTACCTAGATATCATCAAGGTGAACATTCAGACCAACTTTCATGAAGATCCATTGAAAAATATGGCCTCTAGAGAGGTCACAAAGTTTTTCAATTTTAGACCTACTGACCTAATTTTTGATCGCACGTGACCCACTTTGAACTTGACCTAGATATTATCAAGGTGAACATTCTGACCAATTTTCATGAAGATCCATTGAAAAATATGGCCTCTAGGGAGGTCACAAGGATTTTTAGATCTGTATTGACCTAGTTTTGGACCGCACTTGACCCAGTTTTGAATTTGACCTAGATATCATCAAGGTGAACATTCTGACTAAATTTCATGAAGATCCATTGAAAAATATGGCCTCTAGGGAGGTCATAAGGATTTTCTATTTTTAGACCTATTGACCTAGTTTTGAACCGCACTTGACCCAGTTTTGAACTTGACCTAGATATCATCAAGGTGAACATTCTGACCAATTTTCATGAAGATCCATTGAAAAATATGGCCTCTAGAGAGGTCACAAGGTTTTTATATTTTTAGACCTAATGACCTAGTTTTTGACCGCACGTGACCCACTTTCAAACTTAACCTAGATATCATCAAGGTGAACATTCAGACCAACTTTCATGAAGATCCATTGAAAAATATGGCCTCTAGAGAGGTCACAAAGTTTTTCTATTTTAGACCTACTGACCTAGTTTTTGATCGCACGTGACCCACTTTCGAACTTGACCTAGGTATTATCAAGTTGAACATTCTGACCAATTTTCATGAAGATCCATTGAAAAATATGGCCTCTAGGGAGGTCACAAGGATTTTTAGACCTGTATTGACCTAGTTTTGGACCGCACTTGACCCAGTTTCGAATTTGACCTAGAAATCATCAAGGTGAACATTCTGACTAAATTTCATGAAGATCCATTGAAAAATATGGCCTCTAGAGAGGTCACAAATTTTTTCTTTTTTTAGACCTATTGACCTAGTTTTTGATCGCACATGACCCACTTTCGAACTTGATCTAGATATTATCAAGGTGAACATTCTGACCAATTTTCATGAAGATCCATTGAAAAATATGGCCTCTAGGTAGGTCACAAGGATTTTCTATTTTTAGACCTATTGACCTAGTTTTGGACCACACTTGACCTACTTTTGAACTTGACATAGATATCATCAAGGTGAACATTCTGACCAAATTTCATGAAGATCCATTGAAAAATATGGCCTCTAGGGAGGTCACAAGGTTTTTCTATTTTTAGACCTACTGACCTAGTTTTGGACCGCACGTGACCCAGTTTCGAACCTGACCTAGATATCATCAAGATGAACATTCTGACCAACTTTCATAAAGATCCAATGAAAAATGTGACCTCTAGAGTGGTCACAAGCAAAAGTTTACGGACGGACGCCGCGCGATCACAAAAGCTCACCTTGTCACTTTGTGACTGGTGAGCTAAAAACCGGCAATTACAGGTTTTAGAAACTGCAAACTTTTCCAAAATTGAGATATAGTAATGTAGTACGTAATACAGTCAATCTAACACGAGCAGAATGCCTGTTTTGGTCAAAACTTCCACAAGAACATGACAGAAATCCAAAAACAGTCACTTCAAATCAATTTGTCCCTTCAATAGTTTTTGTACTGTCAACTGTACGACCAAAAACGAATGTGTCGATCTCACCTTACACATGTGGCTATTGAAAGAGTATATCAGCAGTTCGATCAAATGGAAAATAAGCATGTACTTACATGTTTTTTGAAGAAAAACCTCTTGTTTCTTTGTTTACATCGCCATTTCTGCCAAGATGACATTGAATTCTCGCTTAAAAACCTGAGAGACACTATATACGTCCGACCCCCTGATAATAAAGCTTAACATTTGTTGAAAAATTGACATAATTTAAATTTATATTTAGTAAGCACACTCACACGAAGTGAGGCCCTGTAAGGGATATGTAAAATGGGGAATGTACGAACGTTGACTGATGATAAATTCAACCACTTTGTCATTTAAAAAAATTTCTCAATAGCATTATATTGATACTTTCCTAAAAATGCTGCAACAGTCATTCCAGATCAAGTAATGAAAAGTGACCCAATGTCAGGCCTTCATGTGTTGACAGTGAGCATGTGCAAAAAAACATTATTTTACTCTTCCCCAGTAATTTTGGATAAATATTTTTAAACAGATCAATGTAATTCATTTATTTATACAGAATATTTACCAATTTTGTTTTTGTTTACACCAGTTGGTGTTTTAAGTGGTTTCTATTAGACTATGTGTTCAATTATATAAATAACCGATTGCCATCAAATAATTCGAAGGTGGTCGACTTTATCATCTGTCCGAGTTTATCATCAGTACCAATAACTGTGAAACAAAAACCTGAACAGTAATTTGCAATACAAACTACTGACACTTCAGTTTTAGCCACTGCACTTCTTTTAACTATTGCACTTCAATTGTTATCTACAGTTATTATGTCCATTAATTCAGGTATTTAAAGGTACATAATGTTCAGTGCAAAAGACTGTTGCAGTTTTAATGGTATATGAGCCATTTACTGTTCAGTTTTGACCTTGTGAACAGTGTGGATATGTAGTATCCATATATTTTTGACTGGTTATTTCTTTATATTATTGACAACCTTGCTATTCATATTATGTGAAAGTAGGTCACTAGGTCAATGTTAAGGTCAACTCATGTCAAGGTTCATCTTGCCACTCAAAACTATAGGAAGTGTCTAGCCATCCGGTAACCGGACGCGTTGCCTGCGTTCTAGCCGTCCGGTTACCAGACGACTAGCAAATCCTCAGGGGATTTTCTAGCTGTCCGGTAATTGATTTCTTAATTTTATATAGTTTTTAATGTTATTTACTTAATTAAGATATCAATACTTATCTGATTTTTTAGTCAATAAAACGAATGAGATCGTGTTTGTATACAAATCTGTTGATATTCTATTTTTAAAAAAGATAAAACACTGATCGCCGAACGTCCATGTTATTTTGTAAAAAGTGATGTTTTTCTAACAGCCTAAACTTAAATTCTTAAAACACAAAATATATTTGTTTTGAAGAATGGAAAGCTTATAAAACAAGCAATTCATTAATTAATTTTGACATTATTTCGAAATAAAATGGATTAATTATAAACGCTTAACTACTGTTTTACTAAAAGTTTTGAACATCACACTGCCGCTGTTGAAATTAATTAAATGTCATTTGAAACAGTTATTCATTAAAAAAATATTTGAATACTAAATATGAAAATTGTAAGTAGAAATTTCAAAACTGTTTTAATTTTGAAAATCCAGTGAAAAAGTTGTTAAAATTTAAATATTCCGAAAATAAAAGCCACCAGATGAACAGATTTTAATCAGTGACGTCATGGCGATCTCACTATTATCGATTTTGGCAAACTTCCGTTTTATCGGCTGATTAATGCAGCGATTTATTGTAAATATTCAATATGTATTCACTCAAAATTTTGTTTGCAGATAACTATCGATATCTTAAGTAAATAACATTAAAACTATATTAAATCATTATTTATTCATTCGGAAATCTATTACCGGACGGCTAGAAAATCCCCGGAGGATTTGCTAGGCGTCCGGTTACCAGATGGCTAGACACTTCCAAAGCTGTACATGTTGTCCAAATTTTAATGTTGTAGGTTATTGACAAGAAGATTTTAAAACCTTTTCCCTATATAAGTCTATATGAACCATGTGACCCCCAGGGCGGGCCCTATTTGACCCAAGGGGGATAATTTCAACAAACCTGTTAGAAAACCACTAGATGATGCTACAGTACAATTATCAAGCCTTAGGCTTTGTGGTTTGGAGAAGAAGTTTTTCCCTATATACCGTATTTTGGTGCGTATAGGTCGCACTTTTTCTACCCATTTTGCTGCCTGAAAAAGTTCCTGCGACCTATACGACAGAACATTGCCAGCAGAATTTTTTTCGGGCTAATTTTCTGACCGTAGCTCTCGCAAAATTACGTGAGTCTGTTACGAACGAACAAAATGGATTAAAAATATCAATATCGGCGGCTTTTCAACCAATAGCGGTTACTTTCAATAAAATATATCGTAAATAACCCATACAGACTATTAAAATTACGAATGACTTTAATTTAAAGATGTTTTTGCAGTTTGAATTACATTTGTTTCTACTTTCGTTTTACTGGACGCCATTGACAGGTAAATGTACTCCGGGTTGGATAAAATCCGGACAGATCCGTCCTCTATTCCAAACATTGTTTATACTAATTCTTTGCGTATTAAAAAACTTGAAAGATAAATTTTTTACTTTTTAAATAAAAGAAACAAGAGGATCATGATGGTCCTGAATTGCTCACCTGTCCCCACATGCCCAGTTTTGAACTGAGTTTGATGTCGGTTTTTTTCTATTATTTGACACAGTGACCTAGTTTTTGAGCTCAAGTGACCCAGAGAGGTCACATGGTTTTTTTTATTATTTGACCTACTGACCTAGTTTTTGATGGCATGTGACCCAGTTTCAAACTTGATCTAGATATCATCAAGGTAAACATTCTGACTAACTTTCATGAAGATCCATTGAAAAGTATGGCCTCTAGAGAGGTCACAAGGTTTTTCTATTTTTAAACCTACTGACCTAGTTTTTGATCGCACATAACCCAGTTTCGAACTTGACCTAGATATCATCAAGATGAATATTCAGACCAACTTTCATACAGATCCCATGAAAAATATGGCCTCTAGAGAGGTCACGTTTTTTTATTATTTGACCTACTGACCTAGTTTTTGAAGGCACGTGACCCAGTTTCGAACTTGACCTAGATATCATCAAGTTGAACATTCTGATTAACTTCCGTGAAGATCCATTGAAAAGTATGGCCTCTAGAGAGGTCATAAGGGTTTTCTATTTTTAGACCTACTGACCTAGTTTTGGACCGCACGTGACCCAGTTTCAAACTTGACCTAGATATCATCAAGATGAACATTCTGACCAACTTTCATAAAGATCCCATGAAAAATGTGACCTCTAGAGTGGTCACAAGCAAAAGTTTACGCACGGACGATGGACGCTGCGCGATCACAAAAGCTCACCTTGTCACTTCGTGACACGTGAGCTAAAAAATCCAGAAAGAGATATTTTGTTAATCTTTTTACTCAGAATCAAAAGAACACGGTTAATTACATGACGCAGAAAGGTGTTATAATTGCTGTGCAAACAATTCACACATTAGCTTGCATAATTACAGAATGTAAACACAAACCGACTGCTGTCAATTAGTGTCAAAAAGCCGCTTTTCTTTGATTTGAGATTTAGTCTGTTACCGATACTACTGTTGGTATGGAACAGTTGGGATCGAAAATAACCCTGTGCGATTTCCACCAATCAGGTTCTGATAATAATTCAGTCCGCGGCATCAATATGGCCGCCGCCATAACTTTTTTTGCCGGTAAAAATATTGCTCGGGAAAAAATCCGAAATTCAACTGCAACTAATACGCTAGAACTTAAATTTTCCGACCATTTCTAGAGTAAAAATTAGATGCGGACTATACATTACCGTGACCTATACGCACCAAAATACGGTAAGTCTATGTAAACCATGTGATCCCCAGGGCGGGGCCATATTTGACCCCTGGGAAATAATTTGAATCATCTTGGTAGAGGACCACTAGATGATGCTACATACCGAATATCAAAGCCCTAGGCTCTGTAGTTTTTGACAAGAAGATTTTCAAAGTTTTTCTCTATATAAATCTATAATGTAAATTATAAAAATAAACAAAGGGCCATAACTCACTCAAAAATTGTTGAACCAGTCTGATTTTCAGGGGGACACAACTAGGGTACCAATACATCATTCTGACAAAGTTTAGTCAAAATCCTCCTCAGTAGTTTCTGAGGAGATGTGATAACGAGAAATTGTTAATGGACGGACAGAAGGACAGACGGATGATGGACCACGGACGCAGAGTGATTTGAATAGCCCATCATCTGATGATGGTTGGCTAATAATGAAAATTCAAGGTAGAACTGCAAGAGTAATTTTGAATAAAAATTCCAAACAACATGACCCTGGATCGCTCACCTGAGTAATATGAGCTCCATGTTTCAAATGTCAAACTGATGTTAAAATATTAAGAAAGTCAGTAGGTCAAATTCATGGTCAATGAAATTCAGTTTTACGATCTGTGTGCAAAACTGTGTACATCATCCAAATTTAAAGCCTGTATCTTAAAAAACAAGAAAGTAGGTCAGCATGCCAAGGTTACAGTCAAGTGACATCATATATCTTGGGATCATCAGGTAATTATAATTAAACAGTCTTGGAAATAGGAACAGATAATTATTTAAGTATTTTTTCCAATATAACTCATATAATAACTAAATGACCCGAGGGTGGGGCCTCTTTAAACCCCAGGGGCATAATTTGAACAATTTTGGTAGAGGACTACTAGGCAATGCATCATACCAAATATCAAAAGCCTAGGTAGTGTGGTTTTAGACAAGAAGATTTTTAAAGTTTGTTTTTTTCCTATATAAGTATATAATACTTGGGATCCCCAGGGCAGGGCCTCTTTTCACCCCAGCGGTGTATTTTGAATAATTTTGGTTGAGAACCATAAGACAATGCTACAAACCAAGTATCAAAGGCTTAAGTATTGTGGTTTCCAACAAGAGACTTTAAACATTTTTTAATATAAGTCTATGTAAAACTTGGGACCCCCGGGGTGGCCATATTTGACTCTAGGGGAATAATTTGAACAATCTTAATAGAGGACCAAAAGATGATGCTACATACCAAATATCAAAGCCCTAGGCTGTGTGGTTTTGTTCAAGAAGATTTTCAAAGTTTTCCCTATATAAGTCTATATAAACAATGTGACCCCCGGGGCGGGGCCATATTTGACCCTAGGGGGATAATTTGAACAATCTTGGTAGAGGAGTACTAGATGATGCTACATACCAAATATCAAAGCCCTAGGCCATGTGGTTTTGTACAAGAAGATTTTCAAAGTTTTCCCTATATAAGTCTATATAAACCATGTGACCCCCGGGGTGGGGCCATATTTGACCCTAGGGGGATAATTTGAAAAATTTTGGTAGAGGACCACTAGATGATGCTACACACCAGATATCAAAGCCCTTGGCCCTGTGGTTTTGGACAAGAAGATTTTTAAAGTTGTTTTTTTTGGTTGCCATGGCAACCAGAGTTCTGCATGGAATTCAATTCTTTGAACAATTTTGAAAGGGGACCACCCAAGGATCATTTCTGTGAAGTTTGGTGTAATTCTGCCCAGTGGTTTTCAAGAAGAAAATGTTTTTAGAAATTGTTGACGCACGACGCACGACTGACGACGGACATCAAGCGGTCAAAATAGCTCACCTTGTTACTTCGTGACAGGTGAGCTAAAAATAGGTCAGTAGGTCACATTCATGGTCACTGAAAGTCAGTTTTAACATCAGTGTGCAAAACTCTACATGTCACCCAAATTTCAAGGCTGTATCTTAAACAAGAGGGTCATTGACCCTAAAGCGCTCACCTGTGTACAAGGCTTCAAGTGTGTTTGTATAGGTACAGAGTTAGGTGTCTTCTATGTTAGCTTATAATGTATACATTTCACATACATTTTTGAACCTTGGGCAATAATTATGGTAGAAATTACAAATCTGATATCACATGCCAAATATGAACCAAGGCCCTAGCTATCATAGATTCAGAGAAGAAGATTTTCAAAGTTTCTTATATAAAAACCTAATGTAAGTACATGTCAGACACAAGGGCGAGGCCATTTATTTTTACCTTAGGGTAATAATTTGGACAAGTATGGTAGAGAGTCAAAACCTTATATCACATGCCAAATATCAAAGCTCTAAAAAAAATGATTTTTATAAGTCTGATAGCTATAAACCTATTTTTGACCAAAAAGACCCATATGTTCAATGAACTCGAACCACTTGAACAGCTTCAAAAGATCATTAGTGTAAAGTTTCATCAAAATCAATTAAGTGGTTTTCGAGGAGATATTGTTTAAAGAAATTGTTGATGAAAAGTGACCTTGCCTCCGGCGCCCATGTTTTTTGACGATTCAGAAAAATTTCAACTATGTTTGTAGAAGGTCACACAAGAACCATTTATGTAAAACTATTTTAAAATCAGGCCAGCAGTTCCACGCAAGAAGATTTTCAAAGTTTCCACTATAATTTTATATATAGGGAAAAGTGACCACGTCTTCTGGCAGCCATGTTTTTTGATGAATCAAAATAATATGAACAATCTTGATAGAGGGTCACACAAGGATTATTTGTGTAAAATTATTTTAAAATCAGGCTAGCAGTTTCACAGAAGAAGATTTTTTTAATTTTCACAATATACATATAGGAAAAAGTGACCATGCCCCATGGCGGCCATGTTTTTTGACGAATCCACATGATATGAACCATATTGGTAGAGGGTCACACAAGGACTATTTGTGTAAAATTATTTTAAAATCAGCCCAACAGTTTCACACAAGAAGATTTTTTTAATTTCCACTATATACATATAAGGAAAAGTGACCACGCCCTCCTGGCGGCCATGTTTTTGATGAATCAGTATAATTTGAATAATCTTGGTAGAGGGTGACATAGGACCATTTGTGCGAAATTATTTCAAAATTGGACTGCTGGTTTAGGAGATGTTGTTTGAAGATTTTTACTATTTTTAGCTCTAGTGGCTCCTATGTGCAACCAAGCAGAACCTTTTGAACAACTCTGGTAGAGGACCATCCAAGAAACATTCATGCCAAGTTTCATCAAAATCCATTCAGTGGTTTTGGAGGAGATGTTGTTAAAACACAATTGTTGACGATGGACGGATGACTTGATGGACAGACTGACACACAACGGACAACGGACACAGCATGATCACAATAGCTCACCATGAGCACTTTGTGCCCAGGTGGGCTAAAAACAAGAAAGTAGGTCAGTAGGTCATGGTCACAGTCAAGTGACCCCTAATCGCTTGGGTCATCAGGTAATTATAATTAAACAGTCTAGGAAATATGATCTGATAATTTTTGAAGTATTTATTCCTATATAACTCATATAACAAGTGACCCCCCCAGGGTGGGGTACCTTTTCATCCCAGGGGCATAACTGAAACATTATATCTTGGTTTATATCCACTAGGTAATGCTACATACCAAAGATCAAAGGCCTAGGCCTTGAACTTTCAGACAAGAAGATTTTTTTCCCCCATTTAAGTCAATGTTAAATTTGGGACCCCCAGGTCAGGGCCTCTTTTTACTCTAGGGGCATAATTTGAACAATTTTGAACAATTTTAATAGAGGACCACAAGGCAATGCAACATACTAGTACACGTCGATTTGTGGGAATATTGGCCGCCGTGAGAAAAATATTGAGAAATATAGAGACCTATACCACATTGTAGATTGAAGTGAGTTAAAGTAATTTCCCATGTATCTCTTTCCAGACACGCGACTGGAAAAAGTTATGACGTCATAAATATGGCGGCTAAAGAGAAAATAAGAAAGGCAGAAAATGTACGACCTCTGAATAATTACAGGTGACAACGTCTTTGAAAACTATGTTATGATTGTAAAACTTATATATTTAGTGAAGGTAATGTTTATTCTAGCAGATAAAACACTTTTATGAAAAATAAGATGGAATTAACTGTGCTTAAAATGAAAAATATCCATAAATATCAGAAAATGCCGAAAATGACTAAATAACGGTATTAAGTGAGCAAATTTCTGTTAAACGGCACAGTATGCTCGATTAAAAATAGAAATATCCCTTCCATAGTCAAATAACATAATTTTATATATATCTATATACCCTTGTTATCTGTATGAGTGTGTCAGATCGGCTTAACGCCCCGACAATGTGGTCAGAACGCAGAATCAATAGAAAAAAATCTGTTACATAATGCAATCTTAAGACTGCAGTTTCTAATAATATAACAGCTTTAAAACGTAAACTATTTTATAGTACTGATTTTTTTCCAGAAATTATTCAGCAGTTTTATTTTCGTAATCAGTCGCCATATTGATGACGTCATTTCCGGATCCAGTCGCGGTCCCCAGAAGAGATACATATATATTGTTTTTGTCTTAGACCAAGGAATAATTTGGTATATGTGGCTATATTTCTCAACTACTTTCGAGCGGGATTACAAATGGCCGTGGACTATACCAAATATCAAAAGCCTAGGCCTTACAGTTTCAGGCAACAAGATTTTTAAATATTTTTCCTATATAAGTCTATGTAAAACTTGATATCCCCCCATGGCAGGACCTCTTTTCACCCCGATAAGCTGTCATATGCTTAAGACTAATAAATAAATGTTCTGTTCTGTTATAATTTGAACAATTTTGGTAGATGACCACAAGGCCATGCTTCATACTAAATATCAAAGGCCTAGGTCTTGTGGTTTTAGACAAGATTTTAAAAGTTTTTTCCTATGTAAGTCTATGTAAAACTTGTGACCCCTGGGGCGAGGCCTCTTTTCACCCCAGGGGCACAATTTGAAAAATCTTAATAGAAGACCACTAGATGATGTCACATGCCAAATATCAAGGCTCTAAGCCTTGCGATTTAGGACAAGAAGATTTTTTCCTTTTGGTTGCCATGGCAACCAGAGTTCTGCATGGAATTCCAGATATCAAAGCCCTTGGCCCTGTGGTTTTGGACAAGAAGATTTTTAAAGTTGTTTTTTTTGGTTGCCATGGCAACCAGAGTTCTGCATGGAATTCAATTCTTTGAACAATTTTGAAAGGGGACCACCCAAGGATCATTTCTGTGAAGTTTGGTGTAATTCTGCCCTGTGGTTTTCAAGAAGATTTTTTTTAGAAAATGTTGACAGACAGACGACTGACGACAGACAACAGTCGACTGACAATGGAAGACATTGAGTGGTCGCTAAAAAGAAATATAAAAGAATCAGCTGAATTATAACTATGCCATTATGATATAATTATGCATGTATATATTATGTCACTAATTGATTGCCTAAATGGAAATTGTATAAATGGATACAGAAAGGCAATATCTATTTTAAGGGATATTTGTCTAAGAAGGAATGTGATATTAATTAGGTTATGCAATAGTGCAAAGTGCATCTGGTTGTTGATGTTCAGAATGCCACATTTAAAAATAAGATGTATCATTTGTTCTTTGTACTGATCTATATGTGTATCTATAAATAAAGATGTTATTATTATTATTATTATTACCATATGACCTTGACCTACATTGATTAAATTTGCATTCAAGAACTTGCCTCAATATAGCAAACATTTATGTAAAGCTATTTGAAAATCCTTCTAAGTTGTAGAAAGGTACAGAACAAGCATAAAGTACTGCTTATTTGAATTGAGTTCATCTAAGAAAAGGGGTGTAAGGATATAATGCACAAAAATATTGTCTTTCTGACCTTTATGTGCAACCTTTACATCATCAATAAAAAAAACCCAATCACCAGTACATACTACATTCATGTGCGGATCCAGCCAATTTTCTGAGGGGGTCCAACCGCTCCTTCATTATGACAAACGTGTCTCTATACACTAACTAATAGTAACTAAGTAACTAATTTGATGTGTGTGTTATGTGGATGCTAGCGGTTTACAAGTACAGGCCAAAAAGTTTTTGTTGAACAGGCTAAAGTAGAAAAGTAGTCGACCAGCTAAGGGGTTCGGGGCATGCCCTCCTGGAAAGTTTTGAAATTCAGCGCTTCGTTTCCTGCATTCTGAGGCATTTTAGGAGCATTTAAGAACACCTTTTCCACTGCAATTTTATATACAATATACCCCTTATTTTCATGTTTTTATGAGCTCACCTGTTAAATTTGGGAAAAACTTTAATAAAATTAAGTTTTCTTAAAGATAAAATTCTTCATTTCTTTGAGATAATTAACATAAATATGAATTACGTCGAGGTTGTATGTAGCAGCAGCCACATACACTTTGAATGAGGTCCTTCTGTTGCCCTTTTCGAAAAAACGTTTTCTTTCCTTCTTTTTTTTTCTCTTTTTTTTTTAAATTTTATTCTCCAGGGGGGTCCGGTCCAACCAAACCTTCCAACTCTCCCATCAATAGTATGACCAGGAAGGCAAATAACACAACAGAATTTTTCACAACGAAATCAGTCTTGCTGCTAAAGGAACAATAAGTCAAAATGCTATAGATCATTGTTTTGCTACTAGCTGCAGTATGCAGCTTTCATCTAGGGCCCAATCATTAAGACCAACATCAACAACATACAGCTGAAAAGTGATGTACTGCTAGATTCTGACCAATGATTACAGCAGAACTAGCAGTTTCAGTACTATGCTCAAAGACTGAGAGGAACTCGATGCATGCAGACAACAGTGTAAACCCATCATGTTATACCAGATTATCTATCAACAGTCAATACTCATACAAGCCAAAGGTTCCACTAGAAGCCATTACTACAGCTTCATACTCCTGTAAAGTGCTATAATCCTAACAAACCATTATTCTTCCTGTCTACCAAAAGCATATGGAGCTATCTTCCACATAGTGCCATCACAGCACCATCCACTGATGGTTTTAAGACCTGAATCGGCAAGTTGTCATCCACCAAAAACCACAGACAAAGTTTTTCACTACAAGTTCAATAGAAACCTTCCATGTAAAGAATGCACTACTGTGTGACAACCGTCTTCTGAGCTTTGAACTTATTGGAAGAAGAAGAACTTTGACCTTGAAACAACCTGATTAGAAATTGTGTTCTGTACACAAAATCATCTCAATACCACAAACGGTGTACTTTACAGATGAACGACAGCTAATATCTGATGTAAATTCATGAAGAAAATTATCAAAAATTTCACTGGATGCAATCCACTGAATCACTGAAGCTACCACAACATAGAAGCACACACAGATGCAAAGTACATTCATATCCATTATATCCAATTTTTAGCACAATCTCAAAACAAATAGAGTTATAATGGTAAGATTCAAGAGCAAAGAAAATGCGTCTGCCTCGTATGGTGACAGTGTAATAACTGTCGCAGACACGTTTGAGACTGACCGATAGTCAGACAGACAAATGGACCAAAAACATGATGTCTTCTACAGGACTGACGAGTCATATTAAGTAAATTATAGTAGCTGTTTATTGGTCTAACCTAACAGTTGCTTTTTATAATATCTTTATCAATTCAGTTAGCCTTCTTCCATACCTGATGCAATATGCTGTTTTGTTTCACCAATTTCTTTCACACACGCTTTGGAATGTCTCCATTCTTCATTGGCAAAAGCCTGAAATAATAAATAAACAAGTGAATGAAGTATTGCCATGCAATACAAAGTCCCCTACTGGAAGGCACCTAATTTTCTCTACTGCAGTATAACATAATGAACTGATATCTGTCAATGATGTATAAACAATATTGTACTATATATACAATACGTTATAACAACACACTTGGATTAAAATGTGCATATATAAAAACCCACAGTTGTTTTCATATTGAATTGAATTGGCTGATTATAAAAATGTTATCATATAAGTTATTTATAGTAACAACAAAGGGAAATTAATCCTAAAAAAAAATCTATATAATATAAGTCCACAAGAAACTCTTTACCAGGTAGAGATAGGTCAAAATACACCTAAAAATTGGATGTAACATGCATGTTGTACCACAGAAAAGTGGTCTCGATTTTTCTCTACGGCCAGTAATAAAAAAGTTACAATAAAATCTATTTATAGTTATAACAAAGGGACGTAATTCTAAAAACAAGGGTGCCTCATGGTGGTGAACATTTGGTCCAAGTTACATCAAAATCCCTCCATGCATGAAGAAGAAATGCTCCGGACAAAGTCATTCTTGAATTTGACCTTTGACCTCTAAATATGACCTTGACCTTAGATTCAGGGACCTGGTTCTTGTGCATGACAATCCGTCTTATGTTGGTGAACATTTGTGCCAAGTTACATCAAAATCCCTCCATGCATGAAGAAGAAATGCTCCAGGCAAAGTCATTCTTGTGTCTGACCTTTGGTCTCTAAGTGTGACCTTGACATTAGACTTTGGGCCTGGGTTTTGCGCATAACATGTTGCCTCATCCAGGGGAATATTTGTGCCAACTGATATCTAAATCCTGTTTTATATGACAAAGTTATAGACTGGACAGGAAAAAAATCCTATTGACATTTGATCTCAAAGTGTGACCTTGACCTTTAAGCTAGGGTACTGGGTTTTGCGCATGACACGTCATCTCATCATGGGGAATATTTATGCCAAGTAATATTGTAATCCCTTGATGGATGACAGAGTTCTGGATCGGACAGGAAAAAAACCTTATTGACCTTTGACCTCCAATTGTGACCTTGACCTTTGAGCTACGGATCTGGGTTTTGCGCATCACATGTTGTCTCATCATGGGGAACACTTGTGCCAAGTAATGTTAAAATCCCTTCATGGATGGCCGAGTTATGGACCGGACAGGAAAAAAACTCTGTTGACCTTTGACCCCCAATTGTGACCTTGATCTTTGAGCTAGGGGTCCGGGATCTGTGCATGACAGGTCGTCTCATCATGGGGAACATTTCTGCTAAGTGATATCAAAATCCCTTAATGAATGTCAGAGTTATGGACTGGATAGGAAACAGACCCTGTTCATGCTATGTTAACATTTGACTGCTAAGTGTGACCTTGACCTTTGAGCTAGGGATCTGAAATTTGTGCATAACACACCATCTTATTATGAGGTAGATTTGTGCCAAGTAATATTAAAATCCCTTCATGGATGGGAGAGTTATGGACCTGACAAGAAAAAAAGCCCTGCTGACTTTTGACCTCCAATTTGACCTTGACCTTTAAGCTAGGGGTCCGGGTTTTTCATCATGGGGAACATTTGTGCCAAGTAATATTAAAATCCCTTCATGGATGACAGAGTTATGGACCGGACACAAAATTGCGGACGGAATGATGGAAAAGCGCATTCCTATAGACCCCGAAACTGGTTTTCAACCAGTAGGGGACTAATAAAATGATCTGATTTAAAACAGCACCACATAATTGGGCATTTTGCACCTGTTTTGCATCTGGAATGGGAAGGGATAGGAACATGGGCTAATAAATAGTGTAGAAACAACTTAGACCATGTAACACAAAAGCTGTAATCACTCAAACCTGTCCTGTATTTATAGAAATCTGCTATTGCTGTAAGAGTGTTTTTTTGTTTGTTTTGTACTGTTAACACTTATTTACCAGAAGCCCATATAAAAGTATGCATATTATATGACAGACAGTTTCCAAAACCATAAAATCCAACAGCAGATCCGACTTTAAGTAAACTGGTATTTTAAGTACACTGTTTAATGGTAATCAGACACAAATTATCAACTTCTACTTTAGCAGAAATCACTTTTTTTTTTAGTATCTATAAACAGTAAAATCCTGTTGTTTTTTTTACTGATCGGTATAAAACGACAAATAATTGAGGTTCTACCTATGATAGTTTCCTGAGTGTTGTTCAAGCCATTCAAATAGAACCCAGTGTTGGTGTTTATTTCTGTTGTTAATTATAATATATCTAATGTTAAAACACTCATAGAAATATCGTGATTTTCCCGTAACATAATATGCTGTAATTGATTTACTTTCTTACAGATGTCTGCATTTGTAAAGATCCTGCAGATCCAGTGTTAAACCAACAAGAAAATTACAACAGAATTTGCATAACCTCCAAATGAAAATTTCTATAGACAAGTCCATACATGTGATAAGTTCAGAATCCCAAAACTGGAGGTTTGCCATTTTTCAGCTGGAGTTTGGGTCTCAAAACTGGAGGTTTTTTATCAACATAAATTAAGCGCGTGGACAAAAAACTTAGAGACAAAATCCAACATTTTAGGTCTCACAATAATGCATAAGTCTACACCAGAAGAAACAATCCTCATAACTCTTGTTTTGAATTTGGACAGAGTTATGCCACTTTTTAACTTACATTTTTTGGTTAAAGTTTTATAGAATGTCCAATATCTCTGTTACATTCAAAGCTATTGACTATTATTCCCTTTTACTGGCAAAACTTTAATTCAGAGTCAATCACTGAGAAAAGTCAAGCATGCTGTCTTACAGAAGCTCCCTCTTGTTCTAACTTTAAACTTTCTTAACAGATTAAATTTGTAGAAACAAGGTCTCAATTTAGGTCTAAAATGGTGGTGAACATGCATTAACATTATTCTACTCGAGGACTGAAAAAACAACAACAAAGCTATAGATTGGTCTGAACACGAATCATAAATTATGTAAATTCCTTACCCCACCCACTTTCGTATAAAAATACTGATCATAAACGATTTTGACATGAAAAACAGAAAACAGAAATGCATCAACATGTATTTACCCTTACCAAAATTATGTAGATTGATGTTATCAAATAAATGAGTCTGTGCTTTCATCCAATTTTCAATGAAGTAAGTCCGATTTTAGTAGCAAATTAATTTGGTAAACACTGGAAGAAAATGGGGTAACTGCATAAGGGGAAATAACATTCATGTTCTAAAAATAGTACTGGGTTGGTTTTTCCAACAATTATTTATGTCATTTTATTACCGAACAGAACTTCTCTTTGAATAATCAAAAATTTGTTTCAGCTGGGAATTATTTCTTATGACTTGGAGTTTTTTGCTTCAAATTGGTAAAAAATGGAGCCTAATTGGCATTGAGAATTGGCTGATATTCGGCCCCATGAGACAGGTGGAAAAGGCCCTGTTTGTCTAATCCCTTATCAAAACAAACAATCATGTTATCTAAATTCACCTGTGAAAAAATGTATTTATTCTAGGTTTAAAGTAATCGAGATTTTACTGTATTGATAAGTTATTGAAGTGTTGGTTGCACAATTATTTCATGCAAATTTCAATTGGTATATAGCTGAGTTGAATAGTCAGTTAAGTCATTTGAGGTTGTCTGCATTGCTTAACACAACACACACTACTTACATGTATACAAACTAAATCCCTTCCCGCCCACCCATTGGAAGCGTTTTCAAATTTCAATAAAATATTCAAGGTTTGAAAAGATATAAAAGTTAAAACAAATAATAATGACAAAAATGATATTAACAAGGCAGTCTGAAAGACAGCTAAATCCCCCGCCACTGTTATGGATAGTGAAAGGGTAAACCTTTGACATTTAGCTGTGACCTTGACCTTGAATTGATATGGCTGACTCATGAATTCTGCACAACGTCTTGATGAGGTGATCATTTGACTCAAGTTTCATGAAAATCCTTCAAGGGGTTTAGGAGATACAGAGCTCAAACCTTTGACCTTGAGTTGTGACCTTGACCTTGAGTTGACATGGTTGACTCATGAGCTCTTGATGAGATGATCATTTAACCCAAGTTTGATGAAAATCCTTTATGGGGTTTAGGAGATACAGAGTGGACACAAAATGGAAGGCTCAAACCTTTGACCCTAAGCTGTGACCTTGACCTTGAGCCAGCATGGCTGACTCGTAAGTTCTGCACATCAATTTGATAAGGTGATTATTTGACCCAAGTTTTATAAAATTCCTTGAAGGGTGTTTAGGAGATATAGAGTGGACACGAAATGGAAGACTAAAACCTTTGACCTTGAGTTCTGACCTTGACCTTCAGCCGGCATGGCTGACTCATGAGTTTTGCACATCGCCTTGATGAGGTGATCATTTGACCCAAGTTTGATGAAAATCCTTCAAGGGGTTAAGGAGATATAGAGCGGACACAAAATGGAAGGCTCAAACCTTTGACCTTGAGTTGTGACCTTGATCTTGAGCCAGCATGGCTGACTCATGGGTTCTGCATTTCGTCTTGACGAGGTGATCATTTGATCCAAGTTGATGAAAATCCTTCAAGGGGTTTAGGAGATATAGAGCGGACACAAAATGGAAGGCTCAAACCTTTGACCTTGAGTTGTGACCTTGACCTTGAGCCGGCATGGCTGACTCATGGGTTCTGCACATCATCTTTATGAGGTGATCATTTGACCCGTTTTATAAAATTCCTTCAAGGGGTTTAGGAGATATAGAGCGGACACAAAATGGAAGGCTCATACCTTTGACCTTGAGTTGTGACCTTGACCTTGAGCCGGCATGGCTGACTCATGGGTTCTGCACATCGTCTTGATGAGGTGATCATTTGACCCAAGTTTGATGAAAATCCTTCAAGGGGTTTAGGAGATATAGAGCAGACACAAAATGGAAGGCTCAAACCTTTGACCTTGAGTTGTGACCTTGACCTTGAGCCGGCATGGCTGACTCATGGGTTCTGCACATCATCTTGATGAGGTGATCATTTGACCCAAGTTTTATAAAATTCCTTCAAGGGGTTTAGGAGATATAGAGCAGACACAAAATGGAAGGCTCAAACCTTTGACCCTAAGCTGTGACCTTGACCTTGAGCCAGCATGGCTGACTCATAAGTTCTGCACATCAATTTGATAAGGTGATTATTTGACCCAAGTTTTATAAAATTCCTTGAAGGGTGTTTAGGAGATATAGAGCAGACACGAAATGGAAGACTAAAACCTTTGACCTTGAGTTCTGACCTTGACCTTCAGCCGGCATGGCTGACTCATGAGTTTTGCACATCGCCTTGATGAGGTGATCATTTGACCCAAGTTTGATGAAAATCCTTCAAGGGGTTTAGGAGATATAGAGCGGACACAAAATGGAAGGCTCAAACATTTGACCTTGAGTTGTGACCTTGACCTTGAGCCAGCATGGCTGACTCATGGGTTCTGCACATCGTCTTGATGAGGTGATCATTTGACCAAAGTTTCATGAAAATCCTTCAAGGGGTTTAGAAGATACGAAGCGGACACGAAAGTGTTACGGACAAACGGACGGACGGAAGGACGGCGGACGGACGGATGGAAAGACTGACGGAGACCATTCCTATAACCCCCCACCACTTGTGGCGGGGGATTAAAAAATTGGTCGATATACATGTTGTGCATTTTGTACACGGTTGGAGTGGCATTTATTTCAATATTTAAAACGAAATTATACAATAGCCATGCATAAAGGGAGCCAGTCAGAACTAGAAAATTCAATAATAGTTTCAGTTGTAACCATCAAACTCCTGGCAAATTTTGAAATATTGGAGAAAACAATTATCAAAAGAAAGAAATTAGGAACTAAAAATAAATTATATATTTATGTTCATAAAAGTATGACAGCCACGTCATAAACAAATGTAATACGAGTTTTAACGTTATTTCGAGTATTAATTAACAGTACATAGCACTTCATGGAAGTTTTCCTCATGTATTTTATGATGTGTTTGGTTAACTTGCTCGGCTTTTCAACATGATGTTGATAATAATGGTTTAGTTTATATTTTACAGATAATTCCAAGAGTTGAGGAGTTCTTCTGGATACATTGTCACCTAGATTTCTTGGGATGGATATGTGTTTTATATTGATGCTTATAGAGAACTGTTCTACAATGGACTGATGTACCATGAATGATACATTTGCTTCGTTTAAAGATACTTTAAAAATAGAAAGTTACTTTTTCTTGTAAGATAGAAAGATAGAGACCGTGTTTTACCAAAAGTGCAAAATCGATTTTATCATAGTCTCATTAAGATATAAATACAAATTGTAAGAATTCAAATGAATTTATATGTACTCATATATTATAAGCTTAATGAAAGGATATGTTCGGAAGACATACATTTAACGAATGTAGGCCTACATGCTTTTGGCTAGCAATTGAACTTCTATGGACTACATTATCTTCACTGAGGATAATATTTTTCGGCAATAAATTGTGGGGTGGGGGTTGTCAGGCCGCCAGAAGATGGTAGGTGGTCTTGAGACTTGGTATCTTTCTACTTTCCCCTCCCACGACGGAGTTAGGGTTGAGCAGCCGCCTTGCAGCACACTGACTGGGAAAGTATATTCATATATGTAAGTTTTCCGTGAAGAAATTAAAGAAAATTGATATTATATATGATTGAAGTTCAGTTGAACAGGATATAATAATAAAGAAGGTTTATGATATGGTGCCTGCTTTTTAATTTTCGGAAAGTAGGCAAAATTCTGATTTTTAAGGTGATTACCACATCTCAGCTTTGCATCAGCGACATCATTTTAAGTAAGAATGACAGAAATCGATTATTTTTCGTGTACTTCTAGCTGTTTCTTGCAAACAAATCATAGAAATAAGATAAGTAAGGCCGTATGATACTATATTTAATGAAAAATTGGTATTATCTATGCCCCTGACATGTTTTTTGCAGGTGTGGACTGTCTGTCTGAATGGGGCATAATTCCGACAGTAGCCATTCTTTCAAACTGAAAGTTGGCAAAATTGTTGACAATTGACTTACGTACAATAATTGACTGCAACAGAACGATTTTGAAAACTTTGGTATTTCTTATAGGCATGAAGGGGGCAATTAGCCGGATATGCCTCCGTGGTCCACTCGAATGTAGTCCATATCAATATGTAGTGCAATTTTCCCGCCTAGTAAAGGCCATTTTCATGCCAGATATAAGCTTTATTGATGCTTGATTGTAAAAAGGAATGTCCGCAGATGATGTTAAGCTACATTATATGCTTCAAAAGTTTATTTGAAGCTGCCTTGTAAAATGAAAGTGAAAGTAGGTATTTCCTGACATCTACCTACGCAATATTAGCATTTTCATCACGTGTCTCAGTCACGTGACCATGGTTTCACTGCATTATGGTCAATCCCAATTTTTTGGGGTATATTTTGATTGCCTAAAGACAGACCTTCAAGACAAGGGTAGTCTCGCAGGAAGTGAAAGGCTAGAAATCATTATGAAAATATGTTATAAGTTGTTAATTTTATATAGAAAATAGTAGCGGAGGCATTTAATACCTTCATACTTATATCAAAGCTCTAGGGCCAAGATGGAGCCAAGATGGCCCTAAGTCACTCACCTGAGTAACACACAATAACAGTGTAAACATGTTTTACTTAGTGATTTCATGGAGACAAATATTCTGACCAATATTTATTTGGATTGGACCAAAAAAACGTGGCCTCTTGAATGTAAACAAGCTTATTCTTTAATTTGACCTGGTGACCTAGACTTTGACCCTACATGACCCCAGACAAAAATTTATTCAATATTTCATGCACACAAACATTCTGACCAAGTTTCATGCATATCAAATGAACAAGAGTGTTAACAAGCTTTTCCTTTGATTTGACCAGTTGACCTAGTTTTTGATCCTATATGACCTAGTTTCAAATGTAACCTAGGAATCATCAAGATAAACATTCTGACCAAGTTTCATGAAGATAGGATCATAAATGTGGCCTCAAGAGTGTTAACAAGCTTTTCCTTTGATTTGACCAGGTGATCTACTTTTTGACCTCATATGACCCAGTTTCAAACTTGGACTAGAATCATCAAGATAAACATTCCGATCAAGTTTCATGAAGATAGGATCATAAATGTGGCCTCAAGAGTGTTAACTAGCTTTTCCTTTGATTTGATTGAGTGATCTAGTTTTTGACCTCATATGACCCAGTTTCAAACTTGGCCTAGAAATCATCAATATAAACATTCTGATCAATTTTCATGAATCACTCACCTGAGTAATATGAGCTACATAGACAAGTTTAAGAGATCAGGTAAGAAAGTCAAATTTAAGTACCGTATTTACCCTAAGTCTTGGGACACCCTAAATCTTGGGACACCCTTAAAATCTGGAAAAATAATTATTTTTCTTGTCCCTAATTTTTCGGACATGTATTTTCTCAGCATATTTTTCGTCCCTAAGTGTTGGGACTATGGTTGTTACTGATTCAAGATGTAAGTCAAATACCGTTATTATACATTGTATGGTTTTGTATCGATCAAAATTCAAATAATTATAAGAACCAAAGATTATTTTTTTAACATTTTCGTGTCGTGTTTTTACTTTATATTCTTTTGGACAGTAAAGTGTTTTTTTACCATACCAGTTAAGTGTTGTATATTTTTTTACTGCATCCAGGAAGTCCGTTTTCCGTTAGTTAGTTATTTTTATTTACCAGTGACTGGAATTTACCCGCGAATCGTACAGCTATCAAACGCCATGCCGGTAATTTTCCATTCCACGAGCACGTGCGACCTATCGTAAATGTCTAACTTACAACGCCGTTACTTTTGTTTATTGACACGTATACAAAAAACGCGCATCACACATTCATTTTTTGATTTTATCGCTTCAGATTTTCAACGTAGATTGAGAAGTAATATAATTTGAATTCTATAACGATTTTAAAAAGGTATCGACAGAAATGTAAGCAAAATTCTATAAAAACGGTCGAATTTTCATAAAATTACTTGCAAAATTTCAAACAGCGCGATCCTAAATACTTATTTCTTTCTAACAGTAAATAAATGATGCAAACTATAGGCATAAAATTCAGACTTTTGACCAGAAAGTGCAAAAAACAGAATAGAGAAATCTTAAATAATGAAAAAGCGGCAGCAATTTAAAAATATGAAGTAAAACGATTTTTGGCAAACAGATTTCTGTTACGTGACCTCGTGAACGTAAATAGAAAATTGGGACGCGGTTTAAAAAAACAAAAACAATGATGTTGTTGCGTTTTTTTTTAATAAGTTTTGAATGAATCTTTGTGCATGTACATGTATTTTTTGACACGACACTTTATAATAAGATATTCTTCTCAAACCGTTTTGAAATTTCCTTGAGGGCAAATAGGTCACAGAGGTAAGAAATCCGCTATTATAGTTTGACACGTTTACCTGTCAGTTTATACGGGATATTGCACATTCACTTTAACAAATTAAAAAGAAGTTTTTTTCATTGATTTTCACCACACTAGAACTACTTCTCAGCTCTTTAAAGAACCGAGGCGGTACGATCAAACAGTGATGTACAACTTGGCGCGAAAACATGACGTAATGCCATGAAAATCTCGGGGAAACTATACCGCTTTGATCTCCACTTCTAATGTCATGATACCGACACACTTTTAGCTCTTTGAGGGGATGTTAATTGATGATGAAAACAAGGCCAATTACTTTGTTTATCAAAAGAATAATTACCGATAATCGTTAAACGTTTATTTTTTCGCTTTCAACACGGGTGGGTGGGGGATGTTACCCGATGACCGAGAATTGTATCCATATTTTTGGGACACTTTTCAAAATAATTATTTTTCGGGAAATAAGTCTTGGGACAGTGAAAAAAAAAAATTATTTTATGCTGTCCCAAGACTTGGGGTAAATACGGTAAGCACTGAAATATTTTCCCAGTTGTGTGAACTACTTCAAATGTCAAACTGATGCTAAAATATTAAGAAAGTATGTCAGCAGGCCTCATTCATGGTTACTAAAAGTCAGTTTTAAGACCGGTGTGCAAAACTGTATGTCATCCAAATTTCAAGACTATATCTTAAAACAAGAAGGCCATGACGGCCCTATACAACGCTCACCAGAGTTGATCTGGCCTACTGACCTAGTTTTTGACCCCGCATGACCAAGAGTTGAACTTGACTTAAAGATCATCAAGACAAACATTTTGACTAAATTTTGTAAAGATCTGGTTACAACAGTGACCTCTAGAGTGTTCACAAGCTTTTCCTTTGATTTGACTGGTGACCTAGTTTTTGACCCCATATGACCAAGATTCAAACTTGACCTATAGATTATCAAAACAAACATTCTGACTAATTCCCATGAATTTCAAACTTAAACTGTGGTCTCTAGATTGTTGAAAAGAATTTCCTTTGATCTGGCCTAGTGACCTAGTTTTTGATCCCACATGACCCAGATTCATACTTGATCTAGAAATAATGAAGACAAACATTCTGACCCAGTTTCATAAAGATTGAGTCACAAATGTGGCCTCTAAAGTGTTCACAAGCTTTTCCTTTGATTTGACCAGGTGACCTAGTTTTTGACCCCACATGACCCAGTTTTGAACAAGACCTAGAGGTCATCAAGACAAACATTCTGACCAGGTTTCATAAAGATTGTGTCAAAAATGTGGTCTCTAGAGTGTTCACAAGCTTTTCCATTGATCTGACCTACTGACCTAGTTTTTGACCTCACATGACCCAGTTTCGAACTTGACTTAGAGATCATCAAGACAAACATTCTGACCAAGTTTCATTAAGATTGTGTCAAAAGTGTCTCTGGAGTGTTCACAAGGCAAATGCTGATGGATGATGGACGACGCACAACACACGTCGACGGACGCCGGACAATGACCGGTCACAATAGCTCACCTTGAGCACTTTGTGCTCTAGTGAGCTAACAAGAGGGCTAAGATGGCCCTAGGTCGCTCACCTGAGTAATACACCGTAACAGTGTAAACATGTTTTACTTAGTGATTTCATGGAGACAAATATTCTGACAAATTTTTATAAGATTGGACCAAAAAACATGGCCCCTTCTTAACAAGCATTTTTATGATTTGACCTAGTGACCTAGTTTTTTATCCAACATGACCCAGATTTGAACTTGTCCAAAATTTCATGAAAACAAACATTCTGACAAACTTTCGGGCAGACTGGAGCAAAAAAGTGGTTTCTAGAGTGTATACAAGCTTTTCCTTTGATCTGACCTAGTGACCTAATTCTTGACCCCACTTGACCAAGATTTGATATAATCCCAGACTTTATGATAACAGCCATTCTGACCAAGTTTTATGATGATAGGATAAACAACAGGGTCATGATGACCCTGAATTGCTCACCTATATATTGAGCAATAAGCATAAGTATATTGAATCACATGTTTCAAATGGCAAACTGATGCTAAAATATTAGAAAGTAGATCAGTAGGTCACATTTATGGTCACTGAAAGACAGTTTAAAGATTGGTGTGCAAAACTGTACATATCATCCAAATTTCAAGGCTGCATCTTAAACTAGAGTGGTCACAAGCAAAAGTTTACGCACGGACACATGGACGACATAGACCTACTGACCTAGTTTTTGACCACAGTTGACCCAATTTCAAACTTGACCTAGATATCATCAAGATGAATATTCAGACCAACTTTCATACAGATCCCATGAAAAATATCGCCTCTAGAGAGGTCAAAAGGTTTTTCTATTATTTGACCTACTGACCTAGTTTTTGATGGCAGTTGACCCAGTTTCGAACTTGAACTAGGTATCATCAAAGTGATCATTCTGACCAATTTTCATGAAGATCCATTGAAAAGTATGGACTCTAGAGAGGTCACAATGTTTTTCTATTTTTAGACATATGACGTAGTTTTTGACCACACATGACCCAGTTTCAAATTTGGCCTAGATATAACCAAGGTGAACATTATGACCAATTTTCATGAAGATACATTGAAAAGCATCGACTCTTAGAGAGGTCTTAAGGTTTTTCTATTTTTAGACCTACTGACCTAGTTTTTGACCGCATGTGACCAAGTTTCAAACTTGACCTAGATATCATCAAGGTAAACATTCTGACCAACTGACCAATTTTCATGAAGATCCTTGAAAAATATGGCCTCTAGGGAGGTCACACGGTTTTTCTATTATTTGACCTACTGACCTAGATTTTGACCACACGTGATCCAGTTTCAAACTTGACCTAGGTATCATTAAGGTGAACATTATGACCAATTTTCATGAAGATCCATTGCAAAGTATGGACTTTAGAGAGGCCACAAGGGTTTTCTATTTTTAGACCTACTGACCTACTTTTTGACTGCATGTAACCCAGTTTCAAACTTGACCTAGATATCATCAAGGAAAACATTACGACCAATTTTCATGAAGATCCATTGAAAAATATGGCCTCTAGGAAGGTCACAAGGTTTTTCCATTATTTGACCTACTGACCTACTTTTTGATCGCATGTAACCCAGTTTCAAACCTGACCTAGATATCATCAAGGTGAACACTCTGACTAACTTTCATAAAGATCCAATGAAAAATGTGACCTCTAGAGTGGTCACAAGCAAAAGTTTACGCACGGACGCACGCACGGACGATGCGCGATCACAAAAGCTAACCTTGTCACTTTGTGACTGGTGAGCTAAATATGCCTCCTAGGATGTAAACAAGCTTATTTGATTTGACTGGATGGTCTAGTTTTTGACCCCACATGACCCAGATAAAAATTCATGCAATATTTCATGCACACAACATTCTGATCAAGTTTCATGCACATCAAATGAACAAGAGTGTTAACAATATGACCCAGTTTCGAACTTAGCCTAGGAATCATCAAGATAACTATTCCGACCAAGTTCTGACCAAGTTTCATGAAGATAGTTTTTGACCTAATATGACCAAGTTTCAAACTTGGCCTAGAAATCATCAAGATAATCATTCTTAAGATAGGGTTATAAATGTGGCCTCTAGGTTGTAAACAAGCTTTTCCTTTGATCTGACCGGATGACCAAGTTTTTGACCCGACATGACCCAGTTTCAATCCAGGCCTAGAGATCATCAAGACAATCATTCTGTTCATGTTATATAAAATCAAAGCATAAATGAAATCTCTATATGGCTGAAAGGGTCAAAATAGAAACTGAGATCTTACTGTGACTTAAGTTGTGTTTAAGTGTGGTTAAAATCAAATATAAGAGAGCCAAGGAGGCCCTAAGTCACTCACCTGAGTAACATACAATAACAATGCAAACATTTTTTACCTACTGATTTCATAAGACAAATATTCTGACCAATTTTTATTAAGATTGGACCAAAAAATGTGGCCTCTTGAATGTAAACAAGCTTATTCTTTGATTTGACCTTGTGACCTAGTTTTTGACCCTACATGACCCGGATAAAAATTCATACAATATTTCATGCACACAAACATTCTGACCAAGTTTCATGCACATCAAATCAACAGGAGTGTTAACAAGCTTTTCTTTTGATTTGACTGTGTGACCTAGTTTTTTACCCCATATGACCCAGTTTGAACTTAGCTTAGGAATCATCAAGATAAACATTCTGACCAAGTTTCATAAAGTTAGGGTCATAAATGTGGCCTCAAGAGTGTTAACAAGCTTTTCCTTTGATTTGACCGGGTGACTTAGTTTTTGACCTTATGTGACCCAGTTTCAAACTTGGCCTAAAAATCAAGACAAACTTTCCGTAACTCCAGAACATATTATTGGATCTGTCAGATTCATCATGGAATTCAAGATTCAGTGATGTTGAAGATATTTTGCAAGTTTGTATCAAATCAAACCATAAACAAAGTCTCTATATGGCTGCTAAAGCTAAGATAGCAAATTTTGGCCCTTTAAGTGGCCATAACCCTGGAACCCATGATGGGATCTGGCCAGTTTTCAAAAGGAACTGAGATATTATGCCAATACAAGTTGTGCGCAAGTCTGAATAAAGTTGATTGCAAAATGTGGTCTCTATCATGTACACAAGCCAAAAATAGCAAATGTTGGCCCTTTAAGGGGCCATAACTCTAGAACCTATGATAGGATCTGGCCAGTTTTCAAAAGAAACCAAGATATTATGCCAATACAAGTTGTGTGCAAGTTTTAATAAAGTTTATTGCGAAATGTGGTCTCTATCGTGTTCACAAGCCAAAAATAACAAATTTTGGCCCTTTAAGGGGCCATAACTCTGGAACCCATTATGGGATCTGGCCAGTTTTCAAAAGGAACCAAGATATTATGCCAATACAAGTTGTGTGCAAGTTTTAATAAAGTTGATTGCGAAATGTGGTCTCTATCGTGTTCACAAGCCAAAAATAACAAATTTTGGCCCTTTAAGGGGCCATAACTCTGGAACCCATTATGGGATCTGGCCAGTTTTCAAAAGGAACCAAGATATTATGCCAATACAAGTTGTGTGTAAGTTTGATTAAAATTAATTGCAAAATGTGGTCTCTAACTTGTTCACAAGAAATTGTGAATGGATGACTGACGGACGGACGGACAACGGACAAAATGCTATCACAAAAGCTCACCCTGTTACTAAGTGCCAGGTGAGCTAACAAGAGGACCAAAATGGCCCTATATGCTCACCTGTTATCATTGCACTTCAGGACAAGAAGGTCAAACAAGAGGGCCATGATGGCCCTATATCGCTCACCTGTTATCATTGCACTTGAGGACAAGAAGGTCCTCAGAAAAAATATTTAAGTCCAAAGGACAGGAACAACAAAGGGAAGAAATTTAACCAAAAAGAAAAAACAATTCTTACAAGGTACAGATATGTCAAAATGCACCTAAAAATTGGAGGTACCATCCATGTTGTACCACAGAAAGGTGGTCTCGGTTTTTCCCTACGGCCAATAATAAAAAAGTTACTAAAAATAAGCTATTTATAGTAACGTAAAAGGGAAGTAATTAAAAAAAAATATTGTAAGTGAACAAAAGAAGGCTCTGCCAAATAAATCTGTTGACATAAATGAAATTTCAGATCAGTATCTTCATTAGTTACAGAGATATACCCATTTTAATTTGAAATAAAGGGAGGTAATTTGACATAAAATCAGTCCATAGTTAACTACCCTGATTGTCTCAGTCCAACTAATGACAATAATGAAATTTCAAATAAGTCCTATAAGTACTTACTGATATAAATCCATTTTGATTACAATCAGGGGAGGTAATCAGATATAAAAAAACTCTGGAACCTACGATTGGATCTGATTTGTCATGGAATCTAAGATTTATTGTTGTTGAAGATATTTTGGAAGTTTGTATCAAATAAAACCATAAATGAAGTCTCTATATGGCTGCAAAAGCCAAAATAGCCAATTTTGGACCTTTAAGGGGCCATAACTCTGGAACCCATGACGGAATTTGGCCAGTTCAAGAAAGGAACCAAGACCTTGTGGTGATACAAGTTGTGTGCAAGTTTGGTTAAAATCAAATCATAAATGAAGCTGCTATTGTGCAGACAAGGTCAAAATAGCTAATTTTGGCCCTTTCAGGGGCCATAACTCTGGAACCATTATGGGTCTAGCGGTTCAAGAAAAGGAACTGAGATCTTATGGTGACACAAGTTTTGTGCAAGTTTGTTTAAATTCAAATCATAAATGAAGCTGCTATTGTGCAGACAAGGTCAAAATAGCTAATTTTGGCCCTTTCAGGGGCCATAACTCTAGAACCCATAAAGGAATCTGGCCAGTTCAAGAAAGGAACCAAGATCTTATGGTGATACAAGTTGTGTGCAAGTTTGGTTAAAATTAAAATCATAAATGAAGCTGCTATTGTGCAGACAAGGTCAAAATAGCTAATTCTGGCCCTTTCAGGGGCCATAACTCTGGAACCCATAATGGAATCTGGCCAGTTCAAGAAAGGAACCAAGATCTTATGGTGATACAAGTTGTGTGCCAGTTTGGTAAAAATCAAATCATAAATAAAGCTGCTATTGCGCAGACAAGGTCAAAATAGCTAATTTTGGCCCTTTCAGGGGCCATAACTCTGAAACCCATAATGGGATCTTGCCAGTTCAAGAAAGGAACCGAGATCTTATGGTGATACAAGTTGTGTGCAAGTTTGGTTAAAATAAAATCATAAATGAAACCACTATCGTGCAGACAAGAAATTGTTGACGCACGCACGCACGCACGCACGCACGGACGGACGCACAGACGACGGACGACGGACGAAGGGTGATCACAAAAGCTCACCTTGTCACTATGTGACAGGTGAGCTAAAAATCATAATCAAGATCAATCAAAAGAATTATGAGAAAATATAGTTGAAATTTTCTTAAAGTTACTTCAAATAAAATTATTTTCAAATCAGGCCAGTAGTTTCATGCCCGAAGGATTACATCGAGCAAAATTTTGACTGATGAAGCCCAAAGGACAGGAACAACAAAGGGAAGAAATTAAAAATAAATCTAAGTCCTCAGAAAAAATATCTTAGTCCAAAGGACAGGAACAACAAAGGGCGAAATTTAACCAAAAAGAAATAAAAAATTCTTACAAGGTACAAATATGTCAAAATACACCTAAAAATTGGAGGTACCAATTCCATTTTTTACCACAGAAAAGTGGTCTCGGTTTTTCCCTACGGCCAATAATAATAAAGTTACTTAATAAGCTATTTATAGTAACATAAAAGGGAAGTAACTGAAAAAAATTATTGTAGGTCAACAAAAGTAGGATCTGCCAAATAAAAACAAGATCACTGCAATTGACGCAAATGCAGAGCAATATACACACAAAACAAAGTCATATGACCTTTGACCCCTAAGTGTGACCTTGACCTTGAAGTGAGCCATCCAAATGCGGTCTGCACATTGTTTCGATGAGGTGAACACTTGTGTCAGGTTTCTTTGAAATCCTTTAAGGGGTTCAACAGTTACAGAGCAGAAGGGAAATTGCTAACCAACAGACATACAGACTGTCAGACACCGACGAGATAACATAATATGTCCCTTCGGGCGTATAAAAAGGACTCAAGATCTTATGGTGATACAAGTTGTGTGCAAGTTTGGTTAAAATCAAATATTAAATGAAGCTGCTATTATGCCGAAAAGGTCAAAATAGCTAATTTTGGCCCTTTCAGGGGCCGTAACTCTGGAACCCATAATGGGATCTGGCCGGTTCAAGAAAGGAACCAAGACCTTATGGTGACACAAGTTTCTGCAAGTTTGATTAAAATTTAAATCATAAATGAAGCTGCTATTGTGCAGACAAGGTCAAAATAGCTAATTCTGGCCCTATCAGGGGCCATAACTCTGGAAACCCATAAAGGAATTTTAAAACCATTTCAAGAGAAAGAACCAACATCTTGGTTCGATACAAGTTGTGTGCAAGTTTGGTTAAAATCAAATCATAAATGAAGCTGCTATTGTGCAGACAAGGTCAAAAAAGCTAATTTTGGCCCTTTCAGGGGCCATAACTCTGGAACCCGTTATGGGATCTGGTCAGTTCAAGAAAGGAATCGAGATCTTATGGTGACACAAATTTTGTGCAAGTTTGATTAAAATCAAATCATAAATGATGCTGCTATTGTGCAGACAAGGTCAAAATAGCTAATTTTGGCCCTTTAGGGGGCCATAACCCTGGAACCCATAAAGGAATCTGGCCAGTTGAAGAAAGGAACCAAGATCTTATGGTGACACAAGTTGTGTGCAAGTTTGGTTAAATTCAAATCATAAATGAAGCTGCTATTGTGCAGACAATGTCAAAATAGCTAATTCTGGCCCTTTCAGGGGCCATAACTCTGGAACCCATGATGGAATCTGGCCAGTTCAAGAAAGGAACCAAGATCTCACGGTGATACAAGTTGTGTGCAAGTTTGGTAAAAATCAAATCATAAATGAACCTGCTATTTTGCAGACAAGGTCAAAATAGCTAATTTTGGCCCTTCAGGGGCCATAACTCTGGAACCCATAATTGGATCTGGCCGGTTCAAGAAAGGAACCAAGATCTTATGGTGATACAAGTTGTGTGCAAGTTTGGTTAAAATCAAATCATAAATAAAGCTGCTATTGTGCAGACAAGTTCAAAATAGCTAATAGAAATTGTTGACGCACAAAAATAGCAAATTCTGGCCCTTTAAGGGGCAATAACTCTAGAACCCATGATGGGCTCCGGCCAGTTTTCGAAAGGAACTGAGATATCATGCCAATACAAGTTTTGTACAAGTTTGATCAAAATTGCTTACAAAATGTGGTCCCTGTCTTGTTCACAAGAAATTGTGGACAGACGGACGGACGACGGGTGATCACAAAAACTCACTCTGTCACTATGTGACAGGTGAGCTAAAAAGGGTAAAAGGGTGAAGTTTGGAGGGGGGGCAGAGGATGCATGATCAGTGGTGGGCATGACTGGGTGGAGAAGTGAGGTGGGGGAATGGTACAACTTGGAAGGTTTGAAAAAATCTAAAATAAAAACTGAAAAAAAAAAATTTGGGGGGGGGGGGGGGGGGGGCAAGTGGGTGACCAGGTGTGGGTGCACAAAAAAGAATTAAAGAAATTTAATGAAATTCTGCCAAATGGTAAGTTTGTTATGTACAAATATGTGGATTTTTAGACAATTAAAGGGCAATAACTCTGTAGTTACAAAAGAAATCCGTATAAAATTGTCTGTGCACAACCACATTATAGTGCTCTAAATTCTGTTAAAGTTTCATAGTTCTAGGTCAAATATATCAAAAGTTATGATGCAGAAATTGCCATATCTATAGATCTATAATACCCTATATAGTTAATACTAGAAACTTCTAAGGGCCATAACTCTGGTGTTACTTGGGCAATCTGTCTGAAACTTGATGGGCCCCATAACCTCATAGTGGTGAACATGTATATGAAGTCTGTTTGAAAAAAATCTAAAATAAGGAATGAATTTTTTTTTTTTTTTTTTGGAGGGGGGGGGGGGGTAGGGGGGGGGGGAGGTGTGTGATCAAGGTAAGGGGGTGACCAGGTGTGGGTACACAACTTCACATGTTTACAATAAATGTTCATGGAAAAGAATGAAAGAAATTTAATGAAATTTAATGTTTTTATCTCTTCTGAAGGCTAACAATGGTGGTTCCTGAAAGACAGTTCTCAGACGTTCTGAATTATAAAGTACTTTCTGATGTTTTCGCAGGATGTTTCGTATATCTGGTAACATTTTGGAATAGGTCAGCACTAATGGGACCCTCTTTTCTTCTGGTTCAGTCTTCTTTTTAATAATTCCTGCCTGTCTAATTTATTGACCCATTGAAATAATACGGGAAGTGACGTTATGTTGTTTGACGACGTGTTTACAGGAAATGACGTCACATCATTGAGAAAAAACAAGTATTATAAAATGGATGTTACATAGCTGTATCAATGACTTTTCATGTTTTGATAAAGGCCAGGTGGCCGAAAATTCAATAAAGAGTGATTTTTAATGAATTATTATAATTTAATAGTCTAAGAAAATATGATCAGATAATTTTTGAAGTATTTTTTCCTATATAACTCATACAACAAGTGACCCCCAGGTGGGGCCTCTTTTAACCCTAGGGGTATAATTTGAACTGTCGTGTTAGAGAACCACTAAGCAATGCTACATAACAACTAGAAGGTGTTTTTATCACAAAAACATATATCTCCCTCATATGTATTCCTTTAGCTCTGGTGGCCTTTTCATGCAGCAAAGCAAGACATGTTGGCAATATGCACAACTAGGCTTGGTACTGATCACTCCTGTGAAGTTTCATCGAAATCTGTCCAGCAGTTTGACCTGTGAAAGCCAGACAAGATTTTTCTATTTTTAGCTCTGGCAGCCGTTTTGTGCAGTGAAACAGAACGTGTCGGCGATATGCACAACCAGGCTTGGTACTGATCACTCCTGTGAAGTTTTGTCGAAATCCAGCCAGCAGTTTGACCAGTAAAAGCTGGGCAAGATTTTTCTATCTTTAGCTCTGGCGGCCATTTTGTGCAGCGAAGAAGAAGAACGTGACAGTGATATGCGCAACTAGACCTGGTACT
>NW_026463239.1:0-53959 GCF_021730395.1 Mercenaria mercenaria | reverse complement strand
GATCACTCCTGTGAAGTTCCGTCGAAATCCAGCCGGCACTTTGACCTGTAAAAGCCGGACAAGCTTATTGATGACGGACTGACAGCGAAGGCAAAAACAATATGTCTCCCCCACCTATGGGGAGACATAAATATCAAAGCATAGGCCTTGAGCTTTAAACAAGAAGATTTAAAAAAAAAAATTCTATATAAGTCTGAGTAAAACTTGGGACCCCCTATGTGGGGACCTCTTTTCACATCACTGGCATAATTTGAACAAGGCAGTCTGAAAGACAGCTAAATCCCCCGCCACTGCTATGGATAGTGAAAGGGTAAACCTTTGATTTTAGCTGTGACCTTGAACTTGAACTGACATGGCTGACTCATGAATTCTGCACAACGTCTTGATGAGGTGATCATTTGACCCAAGTTTTATGAAAATCCTTCAAGGGGTTTAGGAGTTACAGAGCTGAAACCTTTGACCTTCAGTTGTGATCTTGACCTTGAGTTGACATGGCTGACGCATGAGTTCTTGATGAGGTGATCATTTGACCCAAGTTTGATGAAAATCCTTCAAGGGGTTTAGGAGATACAGAGTGGACACAAAATGGAAGGCTCAAACCTTCGACCCTTAGTTGTGACCTTGACCTTGAGCTGGCATGGTTGACTCATAATTTCTGCACATCCTTTTGATGAGGTAATCATTTTACCCAAGTTTTATAAAATTCCTTCAAGGGGTTTAGGAGATACAGAGCGGACACAAAATGGAAGGCTCAAACCTTTGACCTTCAGTTGTGACCTTGACCTTGAGTCGACATGGCTGACTCATAAGTTCTGCACATCGCCTTGATGAGGTGATCATTTGACCCAAGTTTGATGAAAATCCTTCAAGGAATTTAGGAGATATAGAGTGGACACAAATTGGAAGGCTCAAACCTTTGACCCTAAGTTGTGACCTTGACCTTGAGCCGGCATGACTGACTCATGGGTTCTGCACATCGTCTTGATGAGGTGATCATTTGACCCAAGTTTGATAAAATTCCTTCGAGGGGTTTAGGAGATATAGAGCGTACACAAAATGGAAGGCTCAAACCTTTGACCTTGAGTTGTGACCTTGAGCTTGAACCGACAAGGCTGACTCATGGGTTCTGCACATCGTCTTGATGAGGTGATCATTTGACCCAAGTTTCATGAAAATCCTTCAAGGGGTTTAGGAGATATGGACCGGACACGATTTTGTTACAGACGGAAGGACTGACGGACGGAAGGACAGACGGAAGGACGGATGCAGACCATTCCTATAATCCCTCCGCCACGGCGGGGGATTAATAATCTTGGCAGAAGACCACCAAATATCAAAATCTAGGCCTTGTAGTTTCAGACAAGAAGATTTTTGAAGTTTTTTACTTTATAAGTCTATGTAAAACTTGGGATCCCCATGGTGGGGCCTCTTTCCACCCCAGAGTAATAATTTGAACAAGAGGGTCATGACGACCCAGAATCACTCACCTGAGTAATACAAGTCACACATTCATAATGGCAAACTGCTGCTAAGATATTAGAAAGTAGGTCAGTAGATCATATTCATAGTCACTTAAAGTCAGTTTTAAGACTGGTGTGCAAAACTGTACGTGTCATCCAAATTTCAAGGCTGTATCATAAACAAGAGGGCCATGAAGGCCCTGTATCGCTCACCTGACCTATTGACCTAAAGATCATCAAGATTAACATTCTGACCAAGTTTCATTAAGATAGGGTCATAAATGTGGCCTCTAAAGTGTTAACAAGCTTTTCCTTTGTTTTTACCTTTTGACCTAGTTTTTGATCCTACATGACCCAGATTCAACCTGGACCTTGAGATCATCAAGATTAACATTCTGACCAAGTTTCATGAAGATACAGTCATAAATCTGGCCTCTACAGTGTTAACAAGCTTCTCCTTTGATTTGACCTGGTGACCTCGATTGACCCAATATCAAACTCGTCCAGGATTTTATTGAGGGTAACATTCTGACCAAGTTTCATTAAGATTAGGCCAAAATTGTGACATCTAGAGTGTTAACAAGCTTTTCCTTTGATTTGACCTGGTGACCTGGTTTTTAACCCCAGATGACCCAATATCAAATTTGTCCAAGATTTTATTGAGGGTAACATTCTGACCAAGTTTCATTAAGATTGGGCCAAAATTGTGACCTCTAGAGTGTTAGCAAGCTTCTCCTTTGATCTGACCTGGTGAGCTAGTTTTTAACCCCAGATGACCCAATATCAAACTTGTCAAAGATTTTATATAGGGTAACATTCTGAACAAGTTTCATTAAGATAGGGCCAAAATTGTTACTTCTAGAGTGTTAACAAACTTTTCCTTTGATCTGACCTGGTGACCTAGTTTTTGACCCCAGATGACCCAATATCAAATTCGTCAAAGATTTTATTGAGGGTAATATTCTGACCAAATTTCATTAAGTTCAGGCCAAAATTGTGACCTCTAGAGTGTTGAAAGTCAAACTGTTGACAACGGACGACTGACGGACAACGACGGACGACGACGAACGACGGACACAGGGCGATCACAAAAGCTCACCTTTGAGCACTTCGTGCTCAGGTGAGCTAAAAACAAGAAAGTAGGTCACTAGGTCAAGGTCACAGTCAAGTGATCCCGAATTGCTTGGGGGCATCAGGCAATTATAATTAGTCAAGGAAATATGATCAGATAATTTTTTAAGTTTTGATATTCCATTATACCTTATGTAACAAGTGACACCCAGGTTGGGGCCTCTTCACCCCAGGGGCATAATTTGAACAATCTTGTTAGAGATCCACTAGGCAATGCTACATACCAAATATCAAGGCCTAGGCCTTGAACATTCAGACAAGAAGGATTTTTCCTATGTAAGTCCATGTAAAACTCAAGATCCCCCAGGGCATGGCCTCTTTTCACCCCAGGGTTATAATCTGTGCAATTTTGGTAGAGGACCATAGGGCAATGCTACAAACCATATTATCAAAGGCTTAGGTCATGTGGTTTTAGACAGGAAGATTTTTAAAGTTCTTTCCTATATAAGTTTATGTAAAACTTGTGACCCCCATGACGGGACCAATTTTCTCCCCAGGGGCGCAATTTGAACAATCTTCATAGAGGACCATTAGATGATGTCAAATGCCAAATATCAAGGCTCTATGCCTTGCGGTTTTTTGACAAGAAGATTTTTAAAGTTTTCCGTTTTGGTTGCCATGGCAACCAGTGTTCTGCATGGAATTCAATTCTTTGAAAACTTTTGAAAGGGGGCCATCCAAGGATCATTCCTGTGAAGTTTGGTGTAATTCTGCCCAGTGGTTTTCAATAAGAAGATTTCTTTAGAAAATGTTGACGGACACACAACGGACGACGGAGATTGAGCGGTCACAAAAGCTCACCATGAGCCTTTGGCTCAGGTGAGCCAAAATCTTGGTAGAGGACCACAAGGCAATGCTACATACCAAATATCAAATGCCTGGGTCTTGTGGTTTTTCCTACGTAAGTGTACGTAAAACTTTAAACCACCTTGGGCAGGGCCTCTTTTCACCCAGGAGCGTGAACAATCTAAATAGAGGACCATTAAATGATGTTACATGCCAAATATGGAGACTCCATGCCTTGCAGTTTTGGACAAGAAGATTTTTATTTTGGTTGCCATGGCAACCAGTTTTGTGTGGAAATCAATTTTCTGAAAAATTTTGAAAGGGGGCTACCAATGGATCATTCCTGTGAAGACTGGTGAAAATGTGCCAGTGATTTTGAAGAAGAATATGATCTTTAGAAATTGTTGACGGACGCACAACGGGACTCCAACACAGTCGAGTCCAATAGCCCTTCCTATTTTTTGAACAGCAGAGCTGAAAATATTAGTACCTGGCATGTTTTGTCATCACTTTCATGAACAACCAGTTTGACCTTGTTGAGTTTCGGATTTAATGCCTCCTCACAAAATTCATCAATGGCTTCAAACATTGCAGCAGCTGTTTCACGTCTAGGATAACGTAACTTTCCAACACCAAAGGCTGGAAATGCAATTCTTGAACATTCATTTCGTTCTGCTTGGCAAAGGCATAGCTTCACATATAACTTGATGTTCTAAAACAGAAAAAATTATGAAGAGATAATTAAATGGCCAAAGCTGTAGTTTTGCTGCAAAATGCTTTTTCTTACATATATCTAAAATGTGTAAACACAATTTTTAAGCTAACAGCAGTAGTGCTTTAATGAGAGTTAACAAGCAAATTCTATGAATTGGTATCCCCTGCCGTAAGGGTTTGTAGTGAGAATGGCCAAAAAATTATCTTTGGCAAAAAGTTAAGGATGTTACTAAGAAGCAAATAATTTCATTAGTCTAAATCAATTTGACAGTAAATGAATGTTTTTTTTTTTTTTTTTTTTTTTTTGTGTGTGTGTGTGTGTTTCTTTGTCGGGGTGGGGGGCTGGGTTTGGGTACAAAAGTTCAAATGTCGGGGGGTGGGGGGGGGGGGGGGGGGGGGTGGTGACCTAGTTTTTGACCCCACCTGACCCAGATTTAAAACTGACCTATAGATCATCAAGATTAACATTCTGACCAAGTTTCATTAAGATATGGTTATAAATGTGGCCTCTCCAGTGTTAACTAGCCTTTCTTTGATTCAACCTGGTGACCTAGTTTTTCATCCTACATGACCCAGACCTGGAGATCATCAAGAATAACATTCTGACCAAGATTCATGAAGATACAGTCATAAATGTGGCCTCTACAGTGTTAACAAGCTTCTCCTTTGATTTGACCTGGTGACCTAGTTTTTGATCCCGATTGACCCAATATCAAACTCGTCCAAGATTTTATTGAGGGTAACATTCTGACCAAGTTTCATTAAGATTAGGCCAAAATTGTGACCTCTAGAGTGTTAACAAGCTTTTCCTTTGATTTGACCTGGTGACCTAGTTTTTAACCCCAGATGACCCAATATCAAACTGTCCAAGATTTTATTGAGGGTAACATTCTGACCAAGTTTCATTAAGATTAGGCCAAAATTATGACCTCTAGTGTTAACAAGCTTTTCCTTTGATTTGACCTGCTGACCTAGTTTTTAACCCCAGATGACCCAATACCAAACTCGTCCAAGATTTTATTGAGGGTAACATTCTGACCAAGTTTCATTAAGATTGGGCCAAAATTGTGACCTCTAGAGTGTTAACATGCTTTTCCTGTGATTTGACCTGGTGACCTAGTTTCTGACCCCAGATAACCCAATATCCATCTCGTCCAAGATTTTATTGAGGGAAACATTCTGACCAAGTTTCATTAAGATTGGGCCAAAATTGTGACCTCTAGAGTGTTAGCAAGCTTCTCCTTTGATCTGACCTGGTGACCTAGTTTTTAACCCCAGATGACCCAAACTTGTCCAAGATTTTATTGAGGGTAACATTCTGACCAAGTTTCATAAAGACTGGACCAAAATTGTGACCTCTAGAGTGTTAACAAGCTTTTCCTTTGATTTGACCTGGTGACCTAGTTTTTAACCCCAGATGACCCAATATCAAACTCGTCCAAGATTTTATTGAGGGTAACATTCTGAACAAGTTTCATTAAGATTGGGCCAAAATTGTGACCTCTAGAGTGTTAACAAGCTTTTCCTTTGATTTGATCTGGTGACCTAGTTTCTGACCCCAGATAACCCAATGTCCATCTCGTCCAAGATTTTATTGAGGGTAACATTCTGACATAGTTTCATTAAGATTGGGCCAAAATTGTGACCTCTAGAGTGTTAGCAAGCTTCTCTTTTGATCTGACCTGGTGACCTAGTTTTTAACCCCAGATGACCCAAACTTGTCCAAGATTTTATTGAGGGTAACATTCTGACCAAGTTTCATAAAGACTGGACCAAAATTGTGACCTCTAGAGTGTTAACAAGCTTTTCCTTTGATTTGACCTGGTGCCCTAGTTTTTGACCCCAGATGACCCAGTATCAAATTTGACCAAGATTTTACTGAGGGTAACATTCTGACCAAGTTTCATTAAGATTGGGCCAAAATTGTGACCTCTAGAGAGTTAACAAGCTTTTCCTTTTATCTGACCTGGTGACCTAGTTTATGACCCGAGACAACCCAATATCAAACTGTCCAAGATTTTATTGAGGATAACAGTCTGACCAAGTTTCATAAAGATTAGGCCAAAATTGTGACCTATAGCGTGTTAACAGTCAAATTGTTAACGACGGGTGGGGGTGGAAGTGGGGGGGGGGGAATGCATGATCAGGGTGGTGGGCATGACTTGTCGGAGGAGTGAGGTGGGGGAATGGTACAACTTTGCCTGTTGATAAATATCCGTGGAAGGATTTAAACAAGAGCTGTCCAAAAGACAGCGTGCTCGACTTTTCTCAGCGCTTGACTCTGAATTAGAGCTTTGCCAGTAAAATCCTTATAAAATTTAAACCAAAACAAAAGGGCCATGAAGGCCCTGTATCGCTCACCTGACCTATTGACCTAAAGATCATCAAGATTAACATTCTGACCAAGTTTTATTAAGATCTGGTCATAAATGTGGCCGCTAAAGTGTAAACTAGCTTTTCCTTTGATCTGACCTGGTGACCTAGTTTTTGACCCCACATGACCCAGATTCAAACTGGACCTTGAGATCATCAAGATTACCATTCTGACCAAGTTTCATAAAGATACAGTCATAAATGTGGCCTCTACAGTGTTAACAAGCTTTTCCTTTGATTTGACCTGGTAAACTAATTTTTCACCCCACCTGACCCAGATCTGAACATGACCTATAGATTATCAAGATTAACATTCTGACCAAGCTTCATTAAGATATTGTCATAAATGTGGCCTCTATAGTGTAAACTTGCTTTTCCTTTGATTTGACCTGGTGACCTAGTTTTTGACCCTACATAACCCAGATTTAAAATGGACCTCAAGATCATCAAGATTACCATTCTGACCAAGTTTCATGATGATACAGTCTTAAATGTGGCCTCTACAGTGTTAACAAGCTTTTCCTTTGATTTGACCTGGTGACCTAGTTTTTGACCCTGCATGACCCAGGTTCGAACTTAACCTACAGATCATCAAGGTAATGTGGCCTCTAGAGTGTTAACAAGCTTTTCCTTTGATTTGACCTAGTGACCTAGTTTTTGACCCCACCTGACCCAGATTTGAACTTAACCTATAGAGCCTCAAGATTAATATTCTGACCAAGTTTCATTAAGATATGGTCATAAATGTGGCCTATACAGTGTAAACAAGCTTTTCCTTTGCTTTGACCTGGTGACCTAGTTTTTTACCCTACATGACCCACATTCCAACTGGACCTTAACATCATCAAGATTAACATTCTGACCAAGTTTCATGAAGATACAGTCATAAATGTGACCTCTACAGTGTTAACAAGCTTTTCCTTTAATTTGACCTGGTGACCTAGTTTTTGAACCAAGATGACCCAATATCAAACTCGTCCAAGACTTTATTGAGGGTAACATTCTGAAGAAGTTTCATTAAAATTCGGCCAAATTTATGACCTCTAGAGTGTTAACAAGTTTTTCCTTTGATTTGACCTGGTGACCTAGTTTTTGACCCCAGATGAAACAATGTCGAACTTGTCCAAGATTTCATTGAAGGTTACATTCTGACAAAGTTTCATTAAGACTGGGCCAAAATTGTGACCTCTAGAGTGTTAACAAGCTTTTCCTTTGATTTGACCTGATGACCTAGTTTTTGACCCCAGATGTCCTATGGCCTTTTTGTGTCGGTTCGCCGTAAAATCTAACTCACCCAGATGACCCAATATCAACTCGTCCAAGATTTTATTGAGGGTAACATTCTGACCAAGTTTAATTAAGATTGGCTCAAAATTGTGACCTCTAGAGTGTTAACAGTCAAACTGTTGACGATGATGCCGGATGACGGACACAGGGCAATCACAAAAGCTCACCTTTGAGCACTTTGTGCTCAGGTGAGCTAAAAATCTAAGTTAAACAGGGACATAACTCTGTCAAAATTCAAATCAGAGTTATGGGGATTGTTACTCTTGGTGTAGACTTTGATTGTAAATAACTATTTTAAGTTTCAAGTCAATATCTTTGATAGTAACAGAGATATTTGACTTTGTCAAAAACTTTAACAAACAAGAGGAACATGATGGTCCTGAATCGCTCATCTGCCCCCACATGAACTGAGTATGACGTCGTTTTTTTCTATTATTTGACATAGTGACCTAGTTTTTGAGCTCATGTGACCTACTTCTGAACTTGATCTAGATATCATCAAAATAAAAATTCTGACCAATTTTCATGAAGATCCATTGAAAAATACGGCCTCTAGAGAGGTCAAAAGGTCTTTCTATGTTGAGACCTATTGACCTAGTTTTTGACTGCAGCTGACCCGGTTTCAAACTTGACCTAGATATCATCAAGATGAACATTCAGACCAACTTTCATGCAGATCCCATGAAAACTAGGGCCTCTAGAGTGATCACAAGGTTTTTCTATTATTTGACCTACTGACCTAGTTTTTGACCGCATGCAACCCAGTTTACAACTTGACCTAGATATTATCAAAATGAACATTCTGACCAATTTTCATGCAGATCCCAGAGTCACAAGGTTTTTCTATCATTTGACTTACTGACCTAGTTTTTGACCGCACGTGACCCAGTTTCGAACTTGACCTACATATCATCAAGATGAACATTCTGACCAATTTTCATACAGATCCCATGAAAAATATGACCTCCAGGGAGGTCACAAGAATTTTCTATTTTTAGACCTACTGACCTAGTTTTGGACCGCAGTTGACCCAGTTTACAACTTGACCTAGATATCATCAAGATGAACATTCAGACCAACTTTCATGCAGATCCCATGAAAACTATGGCCTCTAGAGTGGTCACAAGGTTTTTCTATTATTTGACCTACTGACCTAGTTTTGGATCAGACGTGACCCAGTTTCGAACTTGACCTAAATATCATCAAGATGAACATTCTAACCAATTTTCATGCAGATCCCATGAAAAATATGACCTCTAGAGAGGTCACAAGGATTTTCTATTATTTGACTTACTGACCTAGTTTTTGACCGCAGTTGACCCGGTTTCAAACTTGACCTAGATATCATCAAGATGAACAATCTGATCAATTTTCATGCAGATCCAATGAAAAATACGGCCTCTACAGAGGTCACAAGGTTTTTCTATTATTTGACCTACTGACCTAGTTTTGGACCGGACGTGACCCAGTTTCGAACTTGACCTAGATATCATCAAGATGAACATTCTGACCAATTTTCATGCAGATCCCATGAAAAATATGACCTCCAGAGAGGTCACAAGGATTTTCTTTTATTTGACCTACTGACCTAGTTTTTGATGGCACGTGACCCAGTTTCGAACTTGACCTAGACATCATCAAAGTGAACATTCATACCAACTTTCATGAAGATCTTGTGAAAAATATGGCCTCTAGAGAGGCCACAAGGTTTTTCTATTTTTAGACCTACTGACCTAGTTTTTGACCGCACGTGACCCAGTTTCGAACTTGACCTAGATATCATCAAGGTGAACATTCTGACCAATTTTCATAAAGATCCCATGAAAAATGTGTCCTCTAGAGTGGTCACAAGCAAAAGTTTACTCACGCACGCACGACGGACGCTGCGCGATCACAAAAGCTCACCTTGTCACTTTGTGACAGGTGAGCTAAAAATTCTAAGTTAAAAAGGGGCATAATTCTGTCAAAATTCAAATCAGAGTTATGGGGATTGTTTCTCCTGGTGTAGACTTTGATAGTAAATAACTATTCAAGTCAATAGCTTTGATACTAACAGAGATATTTGACTTTATCAAAAACTTTAACGAACGGCGAGGGCAACGCCGACAAAAAGTCAAGCTAAAAACAAGAAAGTAGGTCACACTGAATTCAGTTTTAAGATCGCTGTGCAAAACTGAACATGTCTTTCAAATTTCAAGGCTGTATCTTAAAAAACAAAAAAGTAGGTCACATGACACTCCATATTACCCAGATTCGAACTTGACCTAAAGATCATCAAGGTTAACATTCTGACCAAGTTTCATGAAGATACAGTCATAAATGTGGCCTCTAGTGTTAACAAGCTTTTCCTTTGATTTGACATAGTGACCTAGTTTTTTACTTCACCTGACCAAGATTTGAACTTGACCTAAAGATCATCAAGATTAACATTCTGACTAAGTTTCATTACGATATGGTCATAAATGTGACCTCTAAAGAGTTAACTAGCTTTTCCTTTGATTTGACTTGGTGACCTAGTTTTTGACCTCACATGACCCAGATTTGTTTCGTTTGTTTTGGGTTTAACGCCGTTTTTCAACAGTATTTCAGTCATGTAACGGCGGGCAGTTAACCTAACCAGTGTTCCTGGATTCTGTACCAGTACAAACCTGTTCTCTGCAAGTAACTGCCAACTTCCCCACAAAAATCAGAGGTGGAGGACTAATGATTTCAGACACAATGTTGTTTATCAAATAGTCACGGAGAACATACGCCCAGCCCAAGGATCGAACTCGCGACCCCACAATCCGTAGACCAACGCTCTACCTACTGAGCTAATCGGGCAGGTCGACCCAGATTTGAACCTGGCCTAAAGATCATCAAGATTAACATTCTGACCACCAAGTTTCATTCAGATATGGTCATGAATGTGGCCTCTAGAGAACTGTGTGCTCAAATGAGCTAAAAATGAATTTAAAGTAGACAAACAGGATTGTTCACAACTGTTTTAATCACTATGAAATTATGATATTTTAAAGTTAATCAATGAAAGCAGTCTGGTCAAAAAAGTCACTTGAATTGTGCTCTTTGCTTCTAATAAATTGAATTCTGTAAGTGGAACTTGTGCATCAATGAACGGGATACTAGCTCCAACCCTTACTTAAATGGAGCCTGGTATCACAGTAGAATGTACAGAACTTTGTTTAGATACTGAAATATATATATTGTATTTCATCCATAAATGTTCTCCTTGAAATTCAACCTCATAACTGACTTTAACTCTCTGTAACAGTGTTAATGCACTTTCTTATTCATATGCAAGCTGTCCTTCTGTACAGCCTATCTTACATTATTCTTCAGCCATTTTACATTTAACCTATTTTCATGCCCTTACAAGATTTATTGAGGAACATTCTGACCATGGTTCATGAAGACTGGCAACAGTAACCTCCAGTGTGTTAAAACTGCAACTGTTGATGATGACAACTGAAGATGGGCTAACAAGGGCACAAGGCTTCCTCTTCCCAAATAACTGAAGTTTTTCCATAAGAATCAGAGGACAATGACTTAATGATTTCACCCCTTACCAATTCCTTTCCCTTTATCAATATTTAGCTTATATTAATACAGTCGAGACTGTTTTAAGAGACCGACTTTGGGAAGCAGCGAAAAAGGTCACATATGACAGGGAGTCTCTTAAAACAGTCTCACTTAACAGGATGACGCTGGTTTCATATATTTTTCCAATTAAAGTAAATGAACATCGGATACTTATATATTGGCCTCTTTTAAGGTAGGAGTGGAAAATGATTAAACAATATTTCTTTAATTGCATATTGATAAAATATAAATTTCAAATAATTTGCTTCATTCGTATGATGTTGATAAAACAAATTTAAGCTCATGATCTGGCAAGAAAATAAAGGGGAGCAGTAAAATATAAAAAGTTCCATTTGAACTATTTACACACTGATGTTTATGATATATATATTTTAGTGTACTTATTGTTCATTGACATTTATTCGATTACTGACTGCATCTTTAATCTGTGTTTACTTCGTCGTTTCCTGTTAAATACCGCCATATTTTTGTTTCACCAGGAATAAAGTTAATTTATGCACCGACTCCGAATTCTTCAGCGACTTTATACGCTGGTTTTCCCTAATCGAGCAATTCAAGTGCCTTAACACGCTGTTCTAATGTCAAAACAGTTCTTTTTTATGTTTTTCATCAGCCATTTTTTGTAAACAAGTAAGTTCTTGTCTCAAACAACTTCATGCGAGATAAAGAACGGTAACTCTATCGTGTAAAATCTTGCGAGGGAGCGTCTCAAAGTCGCTGAAAACGGTCTAAATATCGATTTGGGAGCCTGATTTCACAGTCGTTTGTCGCGTAAGGCAGGAGGTTGCTTAATTCAGACTCTTTTAATAGTAAATTGCGTCCGGAGCATAAAATAGGGTCGCATATGACAGAGAGTCGCTAAATTCAGGGGGTCGTTAAGGCAGTCTCGACTGTATGTACTTGTTGGATGTTTGAAGCAACCTGTCTGAAATATTTTTCCATTACAGCTTCTTTTTTGTTGTGGGCCTATTATGTAAATGCGTGGCTCTGGGGCTGTGTTTTTGGTGCTCCGTGCTTCCGAGAAATCTACCCTTACCTATTATCTTTTTTAAATTATATTGCATTCTGTCAAATTTTATCAAAGATTATTGCCCTACCCAGGGATCAAACATACAACCTCTTTATTTTTTGGTGCGATACAATGCCCACCAAGTTATCTTGGATCTGGTTAATGAAATTGTCAAATTTACCTGCTGGAAAGTTTCATAACTGTAGTCCAACAGTGCGGCATGGTAAATAAATTTGAAACCACGTTCCCTCAAATTATGTGAATCTGTGACAGCTATTTCTCCATTGCGTATACCGTCTGGATACTTATTTTTGCACTGGTCAAGCAGTGATGTTCCTGCAAGTGTTAAGAGCTCCTGTGAAACTTTTCCTCTTGTCAAAATCAAGTCTTTGTTTGTTGTATTAACAAGGACATCTGCCTGTAAGAAAAAAAAATTTTCATAAGTATGTCAAAATCATAACCTCTGAATCCATTCATCATCACAGATAATTTCAGCATTTTTTTTCGATGACATTCTACACACACATACAAATTAAACAACATAAACTCATTTGACATTTCAAACAGAAGGGCTATAAAGCAAAAGAGCTATAAAGTTATGAGAGATCCATTTAAGGGACAAATGTCATGCAAGGAATTTTTGTGTTGAAATATTCTGAATTGCAGATTCAAACAAGGTTGTAGTAAGAACCTTTTAGACTGAGCTAAGTTGAAATGTTAAGTTTAATATGAATTGAAAATGTCACAGAACAGGACAACATGAATTTGAAAAGCCTCATAAGTGTATAGCTGTCAAAGTTAAACTGAAGTGAAAGAAGTAGAAGCATAGTTTAATACAGCATAAATGTGAACTATCTACAAATAAATTTAGCACAGGGGCCAGCAATGTTTACCATGCCCCTACCCTAGGCTTTTTCTATAGGTACCAAATTGTTTCGCAGGAACTACTCTGTAAAACATAAAATGTTAACATGAAAAAATTCTTTGACCTATGTATGATTTTACTGTTTCCATGGCAACCATTTATTTCTGTAAATGACACTTATATCGATAAGAATCCTAAATATCTCGGTCAGTTTGAGTAATAAAACAATAGCAAGAGGGTAACTGACCCTAAAGCGCTCATCTATGTACAAGGCTTCAAGTGTCTTTGTATAACGTAATGGTACAAGTTACGGTAGACAGTACAACTCTAATATAAAACACTAAATATCAAGGTCCAGCTACTATTGATTCAGAGAAGATTTTCAAAGTTTCTAATATATAAGCCTATCATAAGTTAGTACATGTCAAACACAGGGGCATGGCCATGTTTTTTTTTTTACTTTAGGGCAATAATTTGGACAAGCATGGTACAGAGTCAAACCCTAATATGTCTATTCTTAGCTCTAGTGACCCATTTAAGCCATTTGAACAAGGCAGTCTGAAAGACAATCCATGAAATTTAATCCCAATGAACAAACAAGAGCTCGTCGAACACAAAATGCCCACCTTGATGCATTCAGTAATTGCACAAGGAACAGAAATTATATGCTCACTGTAAACAAAAGTTCTACCATTCTGGTTTAATCTGACCTTGACCTTTAACCTATTAACCTAACAAGAGATTACAGAGTGATCTTGGTGCCATCCACTAAGCCATTTTTGAATGTTCCAAATTTCAAGACTAGTTCAATGTCAAAATCAAGGTCAAATTTCATTTCGGTACAAAACAATGTGTATGTGGTCCAAATTTGGAAGCTGTGCCTTGAGAAATGTGAAAGTAGGTCACTGGATCAATTTCAAGGTCAAACTTCATTTCAGTAGACAGAACTATGCATGTGCTTCAAATTTGGAGGCTGTAGCTTGAGAAATGTGAAAGTAGGTAATAGGTAAAAATTAATGTCAAATTTCAATTCAGAACACAAAAATATGCACGTGGTCCAAATTTGAAGCCTGTAGCTCCAGAAATGTGAAAGTAGGTCACTAGGTCAATCTCAAGATCAAAGTTCATTTCTGTACAAAAAACTATGCATGTGGTCTAAATTTGATGGCTGAAGCTTGAGAAATGTGACAGTAGGTCACTAGGTCAAAATCAAGGTCAAATTTTATTTTGAAACACAAAATTATGCAAGTGGTCCAAATTTGAAGCCTGTACCTTCAGAAATGTGAAAGTAGGTTACTAGGTCAATCTCAAGATCAAAGTTCATTTCAGTATATAAAACTATATGCTTGTGGTTCAAATCTGAAGGCTGTAGCTTGAGAAATGTGAAAGTAGGTCACTAGGTCAAAATCAAGGTCAAATTTTATTTTGGAACAAAAAAATATGCATGTGGTCCAAATTTGAGGCCTGTACCTTCAAAAATGTGAAAGTAGGTCACTAGGTCGATAAGATAGTCAAAGTTTTCTTCAGTACACAAACCTATGCATGTGGTCCAAATTTGAAGGCTGTAGCTACAGAACTGTGAAAGTAGGTCACTAGGTCAAGATCAAGGTCAACTCATGTCAAGGTTCATCTTTTCCACTCAAAATAATACATGTGGTCCAAATCTGAATGATGCAAGTTATGGATATGAAGATTCCAAGTTTTTCTCTATATATATGTCTATATGAACCATGTGACCCCTGGGGCGGGGCCATATTTGACCCAAGAGGGATAATTTGAACAAATTGGTAGAGAACCACTAGATGATGCTACATTACAACATATCAAAGCCCTAGTCTTTGTGGTTTGTACAAGAAGATTTTCAAAGTATTTCCCTATATAAGTCTATGTAAACCATGTGACCCCCAGGGCGGAGCCATATTTGACCATAGGGGAATAATTTGAACAATCTTAGTAGAGGACCACTAGATGATGTCATATACAAAATATCAAAGCCCTAGGCCCTGTGGTTTTGGACAAGAGGTTTTTCAAAGTTTTTTCCTATATCTGTCTATAAAAACCATGTGACCCCCGGGGGTGGGGCCATATTTGACCCCAGGGAAATAATCTGATCAATCTTGGTAAACGACCACTAGATTGTGCTACATATCAAATATCAAAGCCCTAGGCCCTATGGTTTTGGACAAGATCAGAAACCATTTAACTTTTCCTGGCCAATGTGACCTTGACTTACTGACCTCAAAATCAATACTGGTCATCTGCTGGTCATGGCCAACCTACCTATCAATTTTCCTGAAACTAGGCCCAAGCGTTCTTGAGTTATTACCCAGAAACCATTTTACTGTTCCTGGCCACTGTGACCTTGACCTTTGGCATACTGACCTCAAAATCAGTAGGGGTCATCTGCTGGTCATGACCAATCTCCCTATCAACTTTTGTGACCCGAGGCCTAAACATTCTTGAGTCATCATCCGGAAACCATTTAACTGTTCAGGGTTTGTGACCTTGACCTTTAACATACTTACCTCAAAATCAATAGGGGTCATCTGCTGGTCATGACCAATCTCCCTATCAACTTTCATGATCCTAGGCCCAAGTCTTCTTGAGTTATCATCTGGAAACTGTTTTACTATTCAGGGTCACTGTGACCTTGACCTTCGACATACAGACCTCAAAATCAATAGGGGTCATCTGCTGGTAACGACCAACCTCCTATCAACTTTCATTATTCTAGGCCCAAGAGTTCTTGAGTTATCATCCGGAAACGGATTGGTCTACATTCCTACCAACCGACCGTCCGACCGACATCTGCAAAACAATATACCCCTCCTTCTTCAAAGGTGGGCATAATAAAATTCCCATTCATTTTATGTTCAAAAGGTGAAATACACAAATTCATATCTCCACGAAATAGCTGTTTTGACCAAAACAACGAAATTTCATGGCCACAAATTAAATGATTTTACAGTATAGTCCATGAATGACAACATCAATGAATTTGAAAATCCTTCAAGGGGTTTAGGAGATACATGGAAGGCTCAAACTTTACACCATGAGTTGTGACCTTGACCTTGAGCCAACATGGCTGACTCAAGAGTTCTCCATATCATCTTGATGAGGTGATCATTTGATCCGATTTTCATGAAAATCCTTCATGGATTTAGGAGATACAGAGCTCTAACCTTTGACCTTAAGTTGAGACCATGACCTTGAGCCGGCATGGCTGACTCATAGGTGCACATCACCTTGATGAGGTAATCATTTGACCCAGGTTTAATAATCAAAGGCCTGAATGGCCTGAGTCGGCTAATGATTGATGTACTGACAGTATAGTCTACCAGTTTCAGTTTGTTTTTAGTTTTTTTCTTAAAATTTCATAACACAGCTCGATACTTACCCAAAATATTATATCCGGATACGATTACACTTTTCTCCAGTTTGAACAATATATTTTACAAATTGTGATGATACGAAGACATTTAGCAGCAATTGGCAGTATCTGACATTGAAGTTTACGGTTAAATTACCTCTTATTTAAATCTTTTCATAAAAAAGTTATTTCGTTTCGTGAAAGCAGCCAAACATAGACGATCTACTTTCGATTTCAAAAACTACAAGAAAATACAATTTAATGTTTCGCCGATTTGTTTATTTCTCAAAAAATAAGAATTAAAATCATTTTTAATATCAGTAGTAACTAAACAAACCAGTAAGAGTTTCTTCTTCCGATAATTTATCCGTTTACTGACTGCAAAATTCAACCCACGCAAAGTTTATAGAAATCATACGATGCGTGTTTACCTTCAATGTGGGAGAATTAAGGCTGATCGGCTATGTTACCTAACGCATCCAGACGATTCAGATTTTGTTTTTAAAAAAGCATTGTGTGCGTTTCTGTAATTTTATATACGTTTTTATACGCTTAGAAATTATTAGACATGCGTATTTGCATTATTTCTATACGTAATTTACGCTAATACGCATCTTATCTGGAGCCCTGTGGAACTATTTTTTGTCTTTCGCTGGATGTTACCCAAGCTTTGTAAGCCTGCGCAATTCTTAAAATGCACATTTATGCTTAATGAGTTACATTCGAGAATTGCACAATTACAAGTCATAAATATGACAGATTACATCGTATATTGGTCACAGCAAAGGGAACTGACACAACTTAACTTCATTCATGCAGTGAACTGTTTGAAGTTTGAGAAATCTAATGGAACTACATCCCTTCACTGTGTTATTTGGTCCGTTTAGAGAATCGTTGGATAGCAAGGACTCGTCAAAAGGCTTTCAGCCTTTAGCCGACTCAAAAATCCTTCAAGGGGTTTAGGAGATATAGAGCGGACACAAAAAGGCTCGAACCTTAGACCTTGAGTTGTGACCTTGATCATGAGCTGGCATGGCTGACTCATGAGTTCTGCACATCGTCTTGATGAGGTGATCATTTGACCCAAGTTTTAAGAAAATCCTTCAAAGGGTTAAGGAGTTACAGAGCGGGCACAAAATGTTATATAAGGATGGACGGATGGAGACCATTCCTATAACCCCACACCACTCATGGCAGGGGATTAAACAAGAGGGTCATTGACCCTAAAGCGCTCGCCTGTGTACAAGGCTTCAAGTGTATTTGTATAAGTACAGAGTTAGGTTTCCTCTATGTTAGCCTATATTATATACATGTCACACACACTTTTGAACCTAGGGCAATAATTTGAACAATTATGGTAGACATTACAAATCTGATATCACATGCCAAATATCAAGGCTCTAGCTCTTATTGATTCAGAGAAGAAAAATGACCACGCCCCCTGGCAGCAATGTTTTTTTGACAAATCGGAATAATTTGAACAATCTTGGTAGAGGGTCACACAAAAACCATTTGTGCAAAATTATTTTGAATTGGGCCAGCAGTTTCACACAAAAAATATTTTTAAGTTTCTACTATATACATATAGGGAAAAGTGACCACGCCCTCTGGCGGCCATGTTTTTAGACAAATCAAAATATTTTGAACAACCTTGGTAGAGGATCACACAAGGACCATTTGTGTAAAATTATTTTAAAATCAGGCCAGCAATTTTACACAAGATGATTTTTAAAGTTTCCACTATATACATATAGGGAAAAGTGACCACACCCTCTCATGACCATGTTTTTTGATGAATCAAAATAATTTAAACAATCTTGGTAGAGGGTCACACAAGGACCATTTGTGTAAAATTATTCTAAAATCGGGCAAGCAGTTTCATACAATTTATTTTATTTTATTTGGGTTTTACGGCGCACCAACACAGTATAGGTTATATGGCACCAAACACTACAAATTTTGGTTTCATATCTTATTTACATCAAAATAAAAACATGGGGTATGGTATCAAAATTTGCATACCTGCTGAAATCACAGTGTTACGGCAAAACCAAGTGTTAAGACCCTATTGGTCGCCACTTACGATCATGCAAGGGTAAGGCAGTGGTTCTAATTCTTTTCATACACGATCGTCCCAGAACCACATGGGGCCAGTTTCATACAAGAAGATACAAGAAGATTTTTAAAGGTTCCACTGTATACATATAGGGAAAAGTGGCCACACCCTCTAGCAGCAATGTTTTTTGACGAATCAGTATACATGTGTAATTTGAAAAATCTTGGTAGAGGGTCACATAAGGACCATTTGTGTGAAATTATTTCAAAATCGGACCACCCATTTACAAGAAGATTTTGTTTGAAGTTTTTTTCAGTTTTTAGCTCTGGCAGCACCTATGTGCAACCAAGCGGAACCGTTTGAACAACTTTGGTAGAGGACCACCCAAGGAACATAATGGCCAAGTTTCATCAAAATCCATTCAGCGCTTTTGGAGGAGGTGTCATTTAAACACAAATGTTGACGACGAACGACTTGACGCACATCCACACAGACGACGGACACAGCCTGATCTCAATTATTTACCTCACCATGAGCACTTTGTGCTCAGGTGAGCTAAAAACTTGAGAAAGGACCTTATAATGATGCTACTAATGTTTGAAGAAGACACATAAAGCGGTTCATGATAAGGAGTTGTTTAAAGTTTTTTTCAATTTTTTGCACTAGTGGCCTCTAAAAAGGGCCAAGTGTCCCTATTTGAACAAATTTGGCAGAAGACCTTACAATGATGCTACAGATCTGGTTTGCTGAAGATCCATCAAACAGTTCATGAGATGTGTATTTCTATTTTTAGCTCTAGCAGCCCCTAAAAGGGGCTAATAACCTAAATTTTAAAAAAAATGAGAGAGGACCTTACAACAACACAACAGATCAAGTTTGATGAAGATTCATCATGCAATTAATTAGAAGAATCTTAAGTGGCCCTAAAACAAAGTGCCCTCCACTTGAGAATGGACCTTACAACGATTCTACAGACATAGTTTAAAGATGAACAATCAAGTGCTTCATGTTGAGAAGTCATTTAAAGGTATTAACAAGTGGCTTTGTTTGAACAAAATTGAGAAAAGACCTTACACTGTTGCTACAAACCAAGTTTAATGAAGATCTATAAATTGGTTCGTGAGAAGAAGCTGTTAAAAGGTATTTCTATTTTAGCTCTAGTAGCCCCTAAAAGAGGCAAACTGCCTCCATTTGAACAACCTTACACTGATACTACAGACCAAGTTTGATGAACATCTATCAGGCTGTTCTTGATAAGAGTTTATTTAAATGTATGCATATTTTTTACTTTTAGTTCTAGTGGCTCCCTAAAAGGGGCTAAGCCCTCTTATTTGAACGAACTTGAGACAGGACCTTATAATGATGTTACAGATCAAGTTTGATGAAGATTCATCCATTAAATTGTTTCATGAGAATATGTGGTTTAAAGATTTTTCTACTTTTAGCTCTAGTAGCACCTTTAAAGGGGCAAGGGGCCCCATGTTAAACAAACTTGCGAGGGGACCTTGCCAGGATGCTAATTCTAACCAGTAGTTTCAGAGGCGAACGTGTTTAAGTAAAATTGTTAAAACAGACTATAGATGGACGAGGGACAATGGATCATCTACCTATACTAACCATTGGCTCAGATGAGCTAACAAAGTCACATCATTTTTTTTAGTTTCCAACATAACTTACCTTAACTTCATGTAGGGAACCAAGTCTGACGATCACATTCAAAGTGGGTTCTGCAATGGTTATAAGCTATTATTATACATACATGGAACACAAGTATATAGTAGCTATTTATGCATGACAAAATTTCTTTGTGATGAAAGCCATTGTAGTACAGCATTTACTCAAGAGAAAATTTCAGAATGCAGCTTTACTATTTACAAGCATGATGTTAATGCGTAATTTATTATGAGAAAACCCAACAATGCTGAACCACAAGCTTTGTTCAGTTTTCATATCCAGCCCAAGCTTCATTTCAGATAAACAATCATTGTCTTTTGATCTGTTCATTATAATTTGACCATAGACATGTATGTCAATTTCTCATCATCTTGGCTGCTTAAACTAGATGCCCACGGGCAACATGTCGAGCCCACCAGCTGTCAACTTGGAGTTGCACATGACACCCTCTCTGATTGAGGCAAACATTTATGTCAAATAAAAAACAAGAGCACCGCCTTGCGGGTGCTGATGCTCATCTGATTTTTTTTGTATAATAGAAATATTGTCCTACCCATGATTTTCTAAGTCTTAAAAGGGCCATCATTCTTGCAAAAAGCAGGATAGAGTTATGTTTCTTGATGTACAGTGTCCACTTATGATGGTGAACAAGTGTTGCAAGTTTTAAAGCAATAGCTTTGATAGTTTATGAGAAAAGTATACTTAAACATAATACTCAACCAAGAAAATGATTTTCTAAGTCCAAAAGGGGCAATAATTCTTGCAAAAAGCAGGATGGAGTTATGTTGCTTGCTGTACAAGGTCAGCTTATGATGGTGAACAAGTGTTGCAAGTTTCAAAGCAATAGCTTTGATAGTTTAAGAGAAAAAGTTCACCTAAACATAAAACTTAACCATGAAATCTGATATTTTCTAAGTCCAAAAGGGGCCATAAATCTTGCAAAATGCAGGATGGAGTTATGTTTCTTGATGTACAGGGTCAGCTTATGATGGTGAACAAGTGTTGCAAGTTTTAAAGCAAAAGCTTTGATAGTTTAGGATAAAAGCTGACCTAAACATAAAACTTAACCAAGAAAACTGATTTTCTAAGTCCAAAAGGGGCAATAATTCTTGCAAAAAGCAAGATGGAGTTATGTTTCTTGCTGTACAGGGTCTGCTTATGATGGTAAACAAGTATTCCAAGTTTCAAAGCAATAGCTTTGATAGTTTAGGAGAAAAGTTGACCTAAACATAAAACTTAACCAAGAAATCTGATATTTTCTAAGTACAAAAGGGGCCATAAATCTTGCAAAAAGCAAGATGGAGTTATGTTTCTTGCTATACAGGGTCAGCTTATGATGGTGAACAAGTATTCCAAGTTTCAAAGCAATAGCTTTGATAGTTTAGGAGAAAAGCTGACCTAAACATAAAACTTAACCAGGCAACGCCGACGCCGACGCCGACGCCGACACCGACGCCGACGCCGACGCCGACAACCGCTCAAGTGATGACAATAACTCATCATTTTTTTTCAAAAAATCAGATGAGCTAATGATTGCAAAAAGTTACAATATAAGTTATTTATAGTAACAACGAAGGGAAGTAAATCTTTAAAAAATATATAAGTCCACACAAAAATCCTTACCAATAAGATAGGTCAAAATACACCTCAAAATTGGATGTAACATGCATATTGTACTACAGAAAAGTGGTCTTGCTTTTTCCCTACGATCACTAATAAAAATGTTACAAGATAAGTTATTTATAGTAACAACAAAGCGAAGTAATTCTAGGTTCTTGCACATGACATTCCGTCTCATAATGGTGAACAACTGTGCCAAGTTACATCAAAATCTCTCCATGCATGAAAAAGAAATGCTCCTGACAAAGTCATTCTTGTATCTGACCTTTGACATCTAAGTGTGACCTTGACCTTGACATCACATGGTTGTGAACATTTGTGCCAAGTTACATCAAAATCCCTCCATGCATGAAGAAGAAATGCTCCAGACAAAGCCGTTATTGAATTTAATCTTTGACCTCCAAGTGTGGCCTTGACCTTTGAGATAGGAACCTGCAGTTTGCTTATGACACTCCGTCTCACTGAGGTTATTATTCATGCCAAATATAAATGAGATTGCTCCATGCATGTCAAAGTTATGGTCCGGACAAATTATGTTATGGTTTTCGCTTCTGCAAGCGGGCTCAACAAAAAGCAACAAGCAAATTCGATGAATTGGTATCCCCCGCCGAAAGGGCTTGAGGTGAGGAATGGCAAAAAAATATTTCTGGCAAAAAGTTTAGGATGTTACTAAGAAGCAAATAATTTCATTAGTCAAAATCATTTTAACAGAAAATAATTCTTTTTTTTTGTGGGGCAGCAGAGAGGGGGGCAGTGGTGGTGACCGGGTGAGGGTACAAAATTTCACCTGTTGATTATAAATATTGATGGAAAATGAAAAATGAAAAAAAAAACCAACTGCGTGGGGAATGGGGACGCATGATCGGGGTGGTGAGCAAGATCGAGTGGAGAGTTAGGTGGGGGAATGGTACAATTCTGCATGCTAATAAATATTCATGGAAGGTTTGAAAAACAAAACAATAAAATTTTTTTTTTTTTTTTTTTTTTGGGGGGGGGGGGGGGGGGAGGGGTGAGAGTGGGAGGGTGTGTGACCAAGGCAAGGTGGTGACCAGGTATGCATACAAAACTTCACATGTTTATACTAGATGTTCATGGAAAAGAATGGAAGAAGTTTAATGAAATTCTACCAATGGGTTAGTTTGTTATGTACAAATCTGTAGATTTTTAAACAATTAAAGGTCAATAACTCTAAGGAAAATTGACCAATTGAAAAAAAAAAGACTGGCATCATCGAAGTATGTTGGTTCATATTTATTTCAAGTTTCATGAAATTCTACCAGCTTATTACTGAGAAATGGCTGCAGATGTAGATTTTTCATTAAATCAAGGGCAATAACTCTAAGGGAGATTGACCAATTTGATAAAAAATTTGACGGGCATCATCACAGTATGCTGGTGCATGTTTACGTCAAGTTTTATGAAATTCTACCTGATAGTTACTGTGAAATGGCTGTGGACAGACATTTTTCATTAAATCAAGGGCAATAACTCTAAGGGAAATTGACCAATCCAAAAAAAAAACTTGACGGGCATCATCGCAGTATGTTGGTTCATGTTTATTTCAAGTTCCATGAAATTCTACCAGCTAGTTACTGAGAAATGGCTGCTGACGGATGCACGCACACACTGACGGACTGACGGATGGACAACACCATTTCAATACCCCCCTCCCGATTTCATCGGCGGGGGATAACAAGAGCTGTCACAGGAGACAGCGCGCTCGACTATTTCGATGCTAGTCACTGGAGTGTTTAATGACTCCAATTGTGGATAAGATATTGCACAATAGCCTGAGTCTATGTCAAAATATCAACTTTAAGTAATAAGAGAGGTAAAGATAAAATGTATCAAAACACTGTATAAGTATATCCTAAGCAAAACGGGGCATTATTCATTAAATATTGGTGCCAGAGATATGCACCTTGTGTCATATGGTGTGGGTGATGATGTTGAACAACTATTTTAAGTTTAAATCAAATCCATTCAGTAATAACAAAGACAGAGTGAAAGTGCATCAAAACTTTAACCTAAAATTCTAAGTAAAAAGGGGAAATATTTCATGAAAAATTGGTCCCAGAGTTATGCACATTGTGTCATATGATAAGGGTAATAATGTTGATCAATTTTTTAAGTTTGAATCAGATCCATTCAGAAATAACAGAAATAGAGTGAAAGTGCACCAAAACTTTAACCTGAAATTCTAAGTAAAAAGGGGAATAATTCATGAAAAATTGTGCCAGAGTTAGGCATCTTGTGTCATATGATGTGGGTAATGATGCTGAACAACTATTTTAAGTTTGAATCAAATCCATTCAGTAATAACAGAGGTAGAGTGAAAGTGCACCAAAACTTTAACCTGAAATTCTAAGAAACAAGAGGGCCAAGATGGCCCTAGGTCTCTCACCTAAGAAACACACCATAACAGTGTAAAACATGTTTGACCTAGTGATTTCATGGAAACAAATATTCTGACCAATTTTCATTAAGATTGGACCAAAAAATTGGTCTCTTGCGATAAAACAAGCATTTTCTTAGATATGACCTAGTTTTTGACCCTAGATGACCCATGTTCAAACTCTACCTAGATTTTATCAAGGCAATCATTCTGACCAAAATTCATGAAGATCAATTGAAAAATACAGCCTCTATCACATACACAAGTTTTTTCTTTGATTTGACCAAGTGACCTAGTTTTTGACCTCAGATAACTCCTATTCAAATTCGACCTAGATTTCATTAAGGCAATCATCCTGACCAAATTTCATAAAAATCAATTGAAAAAAGCAGTCTCTATCGCATACACAAGATTTTTCTTTAATTTGACCTAGTGACCTAGTTTTTGATCCGAGATGACCCATATTCAAACTCGACCTAGATTTCATCAAGGCAATCACTCTGACCAAATTTCATGAAGATCAATTGAAAAATACAGCCTCTATCGCATACACAAGGTTTTTCTTCGATTTGACCTAGTGACCTAGTTTTTTATCCCAGATGACCCATTTTCGAACTCGGCCTAGATTTCATCAAGGTAATCATCCTGACCAAAATTCATGAAGATCAATTGAAAAATACCGCCTCTATTGCATACACAAGGTTTTTCTTTGATTTGACCTAGTGACCTAGTTTTTGATCCGAGATGACCCATTTTCGAACTCGGCTTAGATTTCATCAAGGCAATCATTCTGACCAATATTCATGAAGATCAATTGAAAAAGACAGCCTCTATCGCATACACAAGGTTTTTCTTTGATTTGACCTAGTGACCTAGTTTTTAACCCGAGATGACCCATTTTCGAACTCGGCCTAGATTTCATCAAGGCAATCATTCTGACCAATATTCATGAAGATCAATTGAAAAATACAGCCTCTATCGCATACACAAGGTTTTTCTTTGATTTGACCTAGTGACCTAGTTTTTGACCCGAGATGACCCATTTTCGAACTCGGCCTAGATTTCATCAAGGTAATCATTCTGACCAATATTCATGAAGATTAATTGAAAAATACAGCCTCTATCGCATACACAAGGTTTTTCTTTGATTTGACCTAGTGACCTAGTTTTTGACCCGAGATGACCCATTTTCGAACTCGGCCTAGATTTCATCAAGGCAATCATTCTGACCAATATTCATGAAGATCAATTGAAAAATACAGCCTCTATCGCATACACAAGGTTTTTCTTTGATTTGACCTAGTGACCTAGTTTTTGACCCGAGATGACCCATTTTCGAACTCGGCCTAGATTTCATCAAGGTTATCATTCTGACCAATATTCATGAAGATTAATTGAAAAATACAGCCTCTATCGCATACACAAGGTTTTTCTTTGATTTGACCTAGTGACCTAGTTTTTGACCCGAGATGACCCATTATCGAACTCGGCCTAGATTTCATCAAGGTTATCATTCTGACCAATATTCATGAAGATTAATTGAAAAATACAGCCTCTATCGCATACACAAGGTTTTTCTTTGATTTGACCTAGTGACCTAGTTTTTGACCCGAGATGACCCATTTTCGAACTCGGCCTAGATTTCATCAAGGTTATCATTCTGACTAATATTCATGAAGATTAATTGAAAAATACAGCCTCTATCGCATACACAAGCTAAATGTTGACAGACAGACGACAGACGCCAGACGACAGATGACGGACGACGGACGCCGGACATCGAGCGATCAGAAAAACTCACCTGAGCATTGCTCAGGTGAGCTAAAAAGGGGGACTAATTCATGAAAAAATGGTGCCAGAGTTATGCACCTTGTGTCATATGATGTGGGTGATGATGTTGAACAACTATTTTAAGTTTGAATCAAATCCATTCAGTAATAACAGAGATAGAGTGAAAGTGCATCAAAACTTTAACCTGAAAATCTAAGTGAAAAGGGGGGATAATTCATGAAATATTGGTCTCAGAGCTATGGCCCTTATGCCAGATGATGTGGATGATGATGAGGAATAAGTATTTCAAGTTTGAATCAAATCCATCAAGTAATTACAGAGATAAGCTGAAAAAAGAGAAAGTGTAAGAAAACTATAACCAAGGTGGGGACGCGGAAAGACGCCGATGCCGGGGGCGAGTAGGATAGCTCTCCTTATACTTTGTATAGTCGAGCTAAAAATGATTTAGAACATATTTTATGTATTCAACAAAAATACCTCAGTAATCACACTGAAGAAGCTATTCAATTAACACTCATGATAATAATTTTAGTTCTGATCAAATGTGCAAAATTTTAAAGTTTACATAAATATGGACCCAAGGATGAGGGCATAATTAAATTAAAGCTGGAGGCTGAGTTGGTATACAACAGCATTTTGTTGTGACAGTTTGATTAAGTTGCAAAATTAAAGAAACAATAAAACAAGCAAGCTGACTATATACTGTGAAATCATTTTTATTCGCGTAGGACGAATTTTCGCATATTTCGCGCTAGGACCGATGCGCGAATTTAAGACCGCGCTATTATTATCTTTTATTATATTTTTCATTGCTAAAATTGAAAATGCTCGATTTAAAGCCCGCGCGAAACAGTCCTTCCTCACGTTTGCGCGAAATTTCATGCCAGCGAATTTAAATGATTTCACAGTATATCAAAAAATATCAATTCAAGTGATCATAATTTTAAGATCTCTTAAGCAACTGTAAGTGATTACCATCATGTAAATAAACAAGGTTTTTTTTATTTGACCTAGTGACCTAGTTTTTGACCCAATATGACCCATAATCAAACTCTACCTAGATTTTATCAAGGTAATCATTCTGACCAAATTTCATGAAGATCAATTGAAAAATACAGCCTCTATCGCATACACAAGGTTTTTTTTATTTACCTAGTGACCTAGTTTTTGACCCCAGATGACACATTTTCGAACTTGACCTAGATTTCATCAAAGTAATCATTCTGACAAAATTCCATGAAGATCAGTTGAAAAAAAACCAGCCTCTATCGCATACACAAGGTTTTTCTTTGATTAGACCTAGTGACCCAGTTTTTGATCCCAGATAACCCAATATTCGATCTCCTCCTAGTTTTCATCAAGGCAATCTTTCTAACTAAATTCTATGAATATTCAGTGTAAAATGCTGCCCTTATTGCCTACCCAAGGTTTTTCTTTAATTTGACCTGCTGATCTAGTTTTTGACCCCAGATAATCCACATTCAAACCTGAACTAGATTTCATCCAGACAAACATTATGATCAAATTTCATAAAGATTTGGTGTAATATGCAGTCCCTATTGCATACACAAACTTTTTCTTCAATATGATCTAGTGACCTAGTTTTTGATGCAACATAATCCATATTGGAACTTGACCTAGATTTCATCAAACCAATCATTCTGACCAAAATTCATGAAGATCAACTGACAAGAGGGACAAGATGGCCATAGGTTGCTCACCTAAGAAACAAATCATAACAGCATAGACATGTTTGACCTAGTGATTTCATGGAAACAAATATTCTGGCCAATTTTCATTAGGATTGGACCAAAAATGTGGTCTCTTGAGTTTAAACAAGTATTTTCTTATATGACCAAGTGACCTACTTTATGACCCCAGATGACCCATATTCAAACTTGACCTGGATTTTGTAAAGGCAATCATTCTGACCAAATTTCACGAAATCAACTGAAAAATAAGCCTCTATTGCATACGCAAGGTTTTTCTTTGATTTGAACTAGCGACCTACTTTTTAACCCCAGATAGCCCTTATTTGAAACTGACCTAGATTAAATCAAGGCAATCATTCTGACCAAATTTCATGAAGATCAATTAAAAAACACAGCCTCTATTGCATACAAAATGTTTTTCTTCCATTTGACCTAGGTGACCAAATTTTTGACCCAAGATGACCCATATTCGAACTCAACCTAGATTTTATCAAGGCAATTATTCTGACCAAATTTCATGAAAATCAACTGAAAAATACAGCCTGTACCGCATACACAAGGTTTTTTCTTTGATTTGACCTAGTGACCTACTTTTTAATCCCAGATGACCCATATTCAAACACGACCTAGATTTCATCAAGGTTCTCATTCTGAACAAATTTCACAAAGATCAATAGAAAAATACAGCCTCTATCGCATACAAAATGTTTTTCTTCCAATTGACCTAGGGACCTAATTTTTCACCCAAGACGACCCATATTCGAAGTTTACCTAGATTACATCAAGGCAATCATTCTGACAAAATGTCATGAAGATCAATTGAAAAATACAGCCTGTACCGCAAACATAAGGTTTTCCTTTGATTTGAACTAGTGACCCAGTTTTTGACCCCAGATGACCCATATTGGAACTCAACTTAGATTTCATCAAGGCAATTATTCTGACCATGAAGATCAATTGAAAAATACAGCCTCTATCACATCCACAAGCTAAATGCTGACAGACGATAGACAGACGGACGCAGAGCATAGAGCGAACACAATAATTCACCTGAGCAATACAGAGCTAAAAATACAGCCTCTGTTGCATACACAAGGGTTTTCTTTTATTTGAACTAGTGACCTAGTTTTTGACCCCAGATGACCCATTTTCAAACCTGATCTAGATTTCATCAAGGTTATCATTTTGACAAAATTTCATGAAGATCAGTTGAAAAATACAGCCTCTATCGCATATACAAGCTAAATGTTGACAGACAGACAACGTACGCTGGACATCAAGCGATCACAAAAACTCACTGAGCATTGCACAGGTGAGCTAAAAACAAACTGCAGCTACATCTTTTATCCTAATTTATGGAAATAATTTAAAATTCATACTCACTGTACAAGTGGAGCAACAAAGCTATATATATATATACTCAGCATCACTGAAAAGTTACCACCCTAATGGCCCTTGTATTTTAAAAATCGCATTCAACTGTGTTAAATGCATAGCACGACTACATCTTTGACGCAGCTGAAATGTCACTGGTGTAAAGATTTGTCGAATTCGATTAACTCCATTTGAGGCATGGGCTGCACGTGCAAAATGACCTTTTCCAGCAATGTCGACATGTACGAATTTTCTATCGCAAATCATTCATCGCACTTGAAAGTTAGTCGACAGACTAAAAGGAATACGTTAAAAAAACCTAGAATATCCTTGCTAAGAATGCCACGTTTAAGGCAAGATCAACGCCATCAGGCCATTGGCATGGTTGACGACGAAATTTCATGTCGCGAAATTGCACGTCGTATGTGCTGTTCTCACCTGACAGTCATGAAATGGGTTAGGAGACATGATCAGACAGGGTCTATGAGTAATAGAGCGCGCACAGGCCATGAAAAAGTGACGTCGATATTGTATAAAATAGTAAAGAGCTATATATTAGGTGGTAACTTTTCAGTGACGCTGAGTATATATATATATGCAGTGAGTGGTATGGATTATATGTCACTGATAAAACACAGTATTTCAGTACATCAAGCTTATTCATTTGTGTAAGTTTAAAGGAAATCAGGCTGGTAGTGTGGGTGGAGTTGGACACACAAGATTTTAGGGCGTACAGGTGGAAGTACCAACATAAATACCAAATGTACATATGATGTAAGGACAGCAGCATCATTATATGCCCGCCACATAAATGTGAGGGTATAACCAGAGTAGGTGTGTAAAGGTTAGGTACAAGAGCTGTGAATTCATATTCCTTTAAGTCATAAATTCACACACTATCATGCCTTGTGAATACACTTATAGTAGAACTCTGCAAACAAGAGCTCGTCGAACACGAAATGCCCCCCTTGATGCATTCAGTAATTGCACAAGGAACAGAAATTATATGCTCACTGTAAACAAAAGTTCTACCATTCTGGTTTAATCTGACCTTGACCTTTAACCTATTAACCTAACAAGAGATTACAGAGTGATCTTGGCGCCATCCACTAAGCAATTTTTGAAGGTTCCAAGTTTCAAGACTAGCTCAAGGTCAAAATCAAGGTCAAATTTCATTTTGGTACAAAACAATGTGTATGTGGTCCAAATTTGAAAGATGTGAAAGCAGGTCTCTAGATCAATTTCAAGGTCAAAGTTCATTTCGGTAGACAGAACTTTGCATGTGCTTCAAATTTGGAGGCTGTAGCTTAAGAAAATAATGTGAAAGTAGGTAACAGGTAACAAGAGGACCATGATGGTCCTGAATCGCTCACCTGCCCCCACATGAACTGAGTATGACGTCGTTTTTTTTATTATTTGACATAGTGACCTAGTTTTTGAGCTCATGTGACCTACTTCTGAACTTGACCTAGATATTATCAAGATAAAAATTCTGACCAATTTTCATGAAGATCCATTGAAAAATATGGCCTCTGGAGAGGTCACAAGGTTTTTCTATTATTTGACATAATAACCTAGTTTTTGAAAGCATGTGACCCAGTTTTGTACCTGCCCTAGATATCATCAGGGTGAACATTCTCACCAATTTTCATGAAGATCTCATGAAAAATATGGCCTCCAGAGAGGTCACAAGGTTTTTCTATTTTTAGAGGTACTGACCTAGTTTTGACAGAATGTGACCCAGTTTCGAACCTGACCTAGATATCATAAAGGTAAACATTTTCACCAATTTTCATTAAGATCCATTGAAAAATATGGCCTCTAGAGAGGTCAAAAGGTCTTTCTATGTTGAGACCTAGTGACCTAGTTTTTGACCGCAGTTGACCCGGTTTCAAACTTGACCTAGATATCATCAAGATGAACATTCAGACCAATTTTCATACAGATCCCATGAAAACTATGGCCTCTAGAGTGGTCACAAGGTTTTTCTATTATTTGACCTACTGACCTAGTTTTTGACCGCATGTGACCCAGTTTCAAACTTGACCTAGATATCATCAAGATGAACATTCTGACCAATTTTCATGCAGATCCCATGAAAAATATGGCCTCTACAGAGGTCACAAGGTTTTTCTATTATTTTACTTACTGACCTAGTTTTTGACTGCACGTGACCCAGTTTCAAACCTGACCTACATATCATCAAGACGAACATTCTGACCAATTTTCATACAGATCCCATGAAAAATATGACCTCCAAAGAGGTCACAAGTTTTTTCTATTATTTGACCTAATGACCTAGTTTTGGACCGCATGTGACCCAGTTTCAAACTTGACTTAGATATCATCAAGGTGAACATTCTGACCAATTTTCATGAAGATCCCATGAAAAATATGGCCTCTAGGGAGGTCACAAGGATTTCCTATTTTTAGACCTACTGACCTAGTTTTTGACCGCAGTTGACCCAATTTCGTTCTTGATCTAGATATCATCAAGATGAACATTCTGACAACTTTTCATACAGATCCCATGAAAAATATGGCCTCTACAGAGGTTGCAAGGTTTTTCTATTATTTGACCTACTGACCTAGTTTTGAATCAGACGTGACCCAGTTTCAAACCTGGCCTAAATATCATCAAGATGAACATTCTGACCAATTTTCATGCAGATCCCATGAAAAATACGGCCTCTACAGAGGTCACAAGGTTTTTCTATTATTTGACCTACTGACCTAGTTTTGGACCGGACGTGACCCAGTTTCAAACTTGACCTGGATATCATCAAGATGAACATTCTGACCAATTTTCATGCAGATCCCTTGAAAAATATGACCTCCAGAGAGGTCACAAGGATTTTCTATTATTTGACCTACTGACCTAGTTTTTGAAGGCACGTGACCCAGTCTCGAACTTGACCTAGACATCATCAAGGTGAACATTCAGACCAACTTTTATGAAGATCTTGTGAAAAATATGGCCTCTAGACAGGTCACAAGGTTTTTCTATTTTTAGACCTACTGACCTAGTTTTTGATGGCACGTGACCAGTTTCGAGCTTGACCTAGATATCATCAAGGTGAACATTCTGACCAACTTTCATAAAGATCCCATTAAAAATGTGACCTCTAGAGTGGTCACAAGCAAAAGTTTACGGACGCACGCACGGACGGACGGACGACAGACAATGTGAAAGTAGGTCACTAGGTCAATCTCAAGATCAAAGTTCATTTTGGTACACAAAACTATGCATGTGGTTCAAATTTGAAGCCTGTACCTTCAAAAATGTGAAAGTAGGTCACTAGGTCAATATCAAGGTCCAAGTTTTTTTCGGTACACAAACCTACGCATGTGGTCCAAATTTGAAGGCCGTAGCTACAGAAATGTGAAAGAAGGTCACTAGGTCAAGATCAAGGTCAACTCATGTCAAGATTCATTTTGCCATTCAAAACTATACAAGTTGTCCAAATTTGAATGATGTAAGTTATGGACATGAAGATTCTAAGTTTTTCACTACATAAGTCTATATGAACCATATGACCCCTGGGTGGCGGCGGGGCCATATTTGACCCTAGAGGGATAATTTGAACAAACTTGGTAGAGAACCACTAAATGATGCTACATTACAAAATATCAAAGCCATAGTCTTTGTGGTTTGGACAAGAAGATTTTCGAAGTTTTTCCCTATATAAGTCTATGTAAACCATGTGACCCCCAGGGCGGAGCCATATTTGACCCTTGGGGAACTAGAAATTGCTTTTGTAAACAAGAGATCACAGAGTGATCTTGGCGCCCACCAATGTGCCATTTCTGAGTGTTCCAAATTTCAAGACTTACTGACTAGCTCAAGGTCAAATTTCATTTCCGTACACAACACTGTGCATGTGGTCCAAATTCGAAAGCTGTAGCTTGAGAAATGTGGAAGTAGGTCACTAGATAAATTTCAAGGACAAAGTTCTTTGTACACAAAACTATGCATGTGCATCAAGTTTGAAGGCTGTAGTTTGAGAAATTTGAAAGTAGGTCACTAGGTCAATCTTAAGGTCAAAGTTCATTTCGGTACACAAAACTATGCAAGTGGTCCAAATTTGAAGGCTGTAGCTTGAGAAATGTGAAAGTAGGTCCCTAGGTCAAAATCAAGGTCAAATTACACTTCAGAACACAAATCTATGCATGTGGTCCAAATTTAGAGCCTGTTACCTTCAAAAATGTGAAAGTAGGTCACTAGATCAATGTCAAGGTCAAAGTTTGTTTCGGTACACAATCCTATGCATGTGGTCTAAATTTGAAGCCTGTAGCTACAGAAATGTGAAAGTAGGTCACTAGGTCAATCTTAAGGTCAAAGTTCATTTCGGTATACAAAACTATGCAAGTGGTCCAAATTTGAAGGCTGTAGCTCGAGAAATGTGAAAGTAGGTCACTAGGTCAAAATCAAGGTCAAATTTTATTTCGGAACACAGAACTATGCATGTGGTCCAAATTTGAAGCCTGTACCTTCAAAAATGTGAAAGTAGGTCACTAGGTCAATGTCAAGGTCAATGTTTGTTTCGGTACACAAAACTATGCATGTTGTCCAAATTTGAAGGCTGTAGCTTGAGAAATGTGGAAGTAGGTCACTAGGTCAAAATCAAGGTCAAACTTCATTTTGGAACACGAAACTATGCATGTGGTCCAAATTTGAAGCCTGTACCTTCAAAAATGTGAAAGTAGGTCTCTAGGTCAATGTCAAGGTCAAAGTTTTTTTCAGTGCACAAAACTATGCATGTGGTCCAAATTTGAAGGCTGTAGCTATAGAAATGTGAAAGTAGGTCACTAGGTCAAAATCAAGGTCAACTCTTGTCAAGGTTCATCTTGCCACTCAAAACCATACATGTGGTTCAAATTTGAATGTTGTAGGTTATTGACAAGAAGATTTTAAAAGCTTTTCCCTATATAAGTCTATATGAACCATGTGACCCCCAGGGCGGGGCCATATTTGACCCTAGGGGGATAATTTGAACAGACTTGGTAGAGAACCACTAGATGATGCTACATTACAAATGCCAAAGCCCTGGGCTTTGTGGTTTGGACAAGAAGATTTTCAAAGTTTTTCCCTATATAAGTCTATGTAAACCATGTGACCCCCGGGGTGGGGCCATATTTGACTCTAGGGGGATAATTTGAACAATCTTAGTAGAAGACCACTAGATGATGTCACATACAAAATATCAAAGCCCTAGGCCCTGTGGTTTTGAACAAGAGGTTTTTCAAAGTTTTTCCCTATATAAGTCTATATAAACCATGTGACCCCCTGGGGCGGGGCCATATTAGACCATAGGGAAATAATCTGGATCATCTTGGTAGAGGACCACTAGATGATGCTTCATACCAAATATCAAAGCCCTAGGCTCTGTGGTTTTGGACAAGAAGATTTTCAAAGTTTTTCCCTATATAAATCTATGTAAATTATAGAAATAAACAAAGGGCCATAACTCACTCAAAAATTGTTGAACCAGTCTGATTTTCAGGGGGACACAACTAGGGTACCAATACATCATTCTGACAAAGTTTGGTCAAAATTCCCCCTGTAGTTTCTGAGGAGATGCGATAACGAGAAATTGTTAACGGACGGACAGACGGACGGACAGATGGACGACGGACCACAGACGCAGAGTGATTTGAATAGCCCACCATCTGATGATGGTGGGCTAAAAAGCACATGTCTCCCCTAATGCAAAGTCCTATAGGCAAGAAGTCAATAGGGGTCAGGAGCGAAAGTCAAAGAGACAATGATGGTTGGCTGCAATAGGGATCATCTACTTGGCATGTCCAGTCATCCTGCTAAATTTCAACACTATTGGCCTAGTGGTTCTCAAGTCACTGTTCAGGCTCCTGTGACCTTGACCTTTGATCAAGTGACCTCAAAATAAATAGGGGTCATCTACTCTGCATGTCCAATCATCCTATTAAGTTTCAACATTCTAGGTCGAGTGGTTCCCAAGTTATTCTCCAGAAATGATTTTACATGACCATAACCTTGACCTTTAATAGACTGACCCCAAAATCAATAGGGATCATCTAATCTGCATGTTCAATCATCCTATGAAGTTTCAACATTCTGGGTCAAGTGGTTCTCAAGTTATTGATTGGAAATTGTTTTCCATTTTCAGGCTCCTGTGACCTTGACCTTTGATCAAGTGACATCAAAATAAATAGGGGTCATCTACTCTGCATGTCCAATCATTCTATTAAGTTTCAACATTCTAGGTCAAGTGGTTCTCAAGTTATTCTCCAGAAATGATTTTACATGACCAGGCCCCTGTGACCTTGACCTTTAATAGACTGACCCCAAAATCAATAGGGATCATCTACTCTGCATGTTCAATCATCCTATGCTGTTTCAACATCCTGGGTCAAGTGGTTCTCAAGTTATTGATCGGAAATTGTTTTCCATGTTCAGGCTCCTGTGACCTTGACCTTTAACAGAGTGACCCCAAAATCGATAGGGGTCATCTAATCTGCATGTTCAATCATCCTATGAAGTTTCAACATTCTGGATCAAGAGGTTCTGAAGTTATTGATCGGAAATGGTTATCAATGTTCAGGCCCCTGTGATCTTGGCCTTTAACGGAGTGATCCCAAAAACAATAGGGGTCATTTACTCTGCATGAACAATCATCCTATGAAGTTTCAACATTCTGGGTCGAGTGGTTCTCAAGTTACTGACCGGAAATGGTTTTCAATGTTCAGGCCCCGGTGACCTTGACCTTTAACAGAGTGAATCCAAAATCAATAGGGGTCATCTACTTCGCATGTACAATCATCCTATGAAGTTTCAACATTCTGGGTCAAGTGGTACTCAAGTTATTGATCGGAAACGGTTTTCAATGTTCAGGCCCCTGTGACCTTGACCTTTGACAGAGTGACCCTAAAAACAATAGGGGTCGTCTACTCTTCATGTCCAATCATCCTATGAAGTTTCAACATTCTGGGTCAAGCGGTTCTCTAGTTATTGATTGGAAATGGTTTTCAATGTTCAGGCCCCTGTGACCTTGACCTTTGACGGATTGGCCCCAAAATCAATAGGGGTCATCTACTCTTCATGAACAATCAACCTATGAAGTTTCAACATTCTGGGTCAAGTGGTTCTCCAGTTATTGATCTGAAATGGTTTTCAATGTTCAGGCCCCTGTGACCTTGACCTTTGACAGAGTGGCCCCAAAAACAATAGGGGTCGTCTACTCTAGCAGCCCTACAACCCTATGAAGTTTGAAGGTTCTAGGTCAAATGGATCTCCAGTTATTGCTCGGAAATGAAGTGTGATATACGGACGGACGGACGGACGGACAGGGCAAAAACAATATGTCTCCGGGGGGGGGGGGGGAAGACATAATAATTTGAACAATTTTAGTAGAGGACCACTAGATGATGTCATATACAAAACCCTGTGGTTTTGGACAGGAGGTTTTTCAAAGTTTTTTCCTATGTAAGTCTATATAAACCATGTGACCCCCGGGTTGGGGCCATATTTGACCCCAGGGAAATAATCTGAACAATCTTAGTAGAGGACCACTAGATTTTGCTACATACCAAATATCAAAGCCCTAGGTCCTATGGTTTTGGACAAGATCAGAAACTGTTTTACTGTTCGTGGCCAATGTGACCTTGACCTTTGACCTAATGACCTCAAAATCAATAGGGGTCATCTGCTGGTCATGGCCAACCTAACTATCAATTTTCCTGACACTAAACCCAAGCGTTCTTGAGTTATTGCCTGGAAACCATTTTACTGTTCCACTGTGACCTTGACCTTTGACATACTGACCTCAAAATCAATAGGGGTCATCTGCTGGTCATGTCCAACCTCCCTATCAACTTTCGTGACCCTAGGCCTAAGCGTTCCTGAGTTATCATCCGGAAACCGTTTTACTGTTCAGGGTCACTGTGACCTTGACCTTTAACATACTGACCTCAAAATCAATAGGGGTCATCTGCTGGTCATAACCAACCTCCCTATTAACTTTCATGATCCTAGGCCCAAGTGTTCTTGAGTTATCATCCGGAAACCGTTTTACTATTCAGGGTCACTGTGACCTTGACCTTTGAAATACAGACCTCAAAATCAATAGGGGTCATCTGCTGGTGATGACCAACCTCCCTATCAACTTTCATGATCCTAGGCCCAAGCGTTCTTGAGTTATCATCCGGAAACGGATTGGTCTACATTCTGACCGACTGACCGACCGACCAACCGACCGACCGACATCTGCAAAACAATATACCCCTCCAAGTAGTTACAGTGAAACATGTGTCACCTACCTTTATTTTCCCAAATGTTTGCATCATTTGTATGAATCTCCCTGCAATATCCTCGTTTTAGTTGAAATATTTTATCAATCTTCTGCAATACTTCCTTGTGTCCCTTCATACAACAGACGAACAACTCCTCTATTTGGCTTCTCGTCCCATTTTCAGCAAACTGAATTGTTGCTTCAATTGTGTTTTTCACAACATCAACAATTTCTGGTTGAAGATATGCATTAAAGCAAACTGTCTTTGACCTTTGTACAGGCCTTTTCATGAAAATTTCTTGCAGTTTATCTCGCATTGAAATGCCTTTGATATTCATTCCAGTGCCTTCATCTGATGAAACAACAAGTGCAACAACACCGCTGGTGTCCATACCTTTTACATCAGCAAGAACATCAGTATACTCTCCAACCTTGTACATCTTAGCATTTTTCTCAACAAGATCTTTTGCCCCCTCTATAAACTTTGAAATGGCTGAAAAAAGAATAACATTAACAAGAATTTAAATAAATGAATAAATGATGCAAACAAGCCAGAAAAGGCCACCTAAAAGGAGATTTGTCAAATCTGCTGCCATTTTTGAACCTAGGGCAATAATTTGAATGATTATGGCAGAATTACAAATCTGATATCACACGCCAAACATCAATGCGATAGCTATTATTAATTCAGAGAAAAAGATTTTCCAAGTTTCATATATAAAAGCCTTTAGCAAGTACTTGTCCAGAGTTTTTAGCTCTGGTGGCCCCAATCTGCAACTAAGTGGAACCGTTCGAAAAACTTTGGTAGAGGACCACCTATCCATGCCAAGTTTCATCAAAATCCATTCAGTTGTTTTGGAGGAGATGTCCTTTGAATACAATTGTTGACGACGGATTGACAACTTGACGGCTGGACAGACAGACGGACACATGACAGACTACAGACACAGCATGATCACAATACGAGGGTTCAACGCAATAAGGGCGTATCTACATATGATTATTATATGTAGATATGCCCTTATTGCGTTGAACTATAGCTTACCATGAGCACTTTGTACTTTCAAAGTTGAGTAGTTCGTGCAGGAAGGAGGAGAGGGTAATCTAATAAAACTACTAACAACAAGAGCTGTCACTAATGGTGACAAATGCCCCCACAGCGCTTTGACCTGGTGACCTTGACCTTTGACCTGGTGACCCCAAAGTCAATAGGGGTTGTGTACTCAATAAGTACTATTAGCATGTGAAGTTTGAAGGTCCTGGGTGCAGTGGTTCACGAGTAAAGAGCCTTCATGCAAAAAGTTAACATTGGCCCCTGTGACCTTGACCTTTGACCTGGTGACAGAAAAGTCAGTAGGGGTTGTGTACTCAATAAGTACTATCAGCATGTGAAGTTTGAAGGTCCTGGATGCAGTGGTTCGCCAGTAAAGTGCCTAATAGTCATGCAAAAGGTTAACATTGGCCCCTGTGACCTTGAGCTTTGACCTGGTGAAACCAAAGTCAGTAGGGGTCGTGTACTCAATAAGTACTATCAGCATGTGAAGTTTGAAGGTCCTGGGTGCAGTGGTTCGCGAGTGAAGTGCCTTCAAACAAAAAGTTAACACTGGCCCCTCTGAACTTGACCTGGTGACCCCAAAGTCAGTAGGGGTCGTGTACTCAATAAGTACTATCAGCATGTGAAGTTTAAAGGTCCTGGGTGCAGTGGTTCACGAATAAACTGCCTTCATGCAAAAAGTTAACGTTGTGACGAACAAATTAACAAATGAATGGACAGTTGAAAACTAATATGACTCCATGTGACCTTGACTTCTGACCTGGTGACCCCAAAGTCAGTAGGGGTCATGTACTCAATAAGTACTATCAGCATGTGAAGTTTGAAGGTCCTGGGTGCAGTGGTTCGCCAGTAAAGTGCCTTCATGCAAAAAATTAATGTTGTGACGAACGAACTAACGAATGGATGGACAGTTGAAAGTAATATGCCTCCCTTCGGAGGTATAAAAAGAGGAGTAATCATTCACAGTGGAGTCAACAATATTGTCTTGAATAAATCTATACAATTTAATTAGACAAGAGGGCCAAGATGGCCCTAGGTCTCTCACCTGAGAAATACACCATAACACTGTAAACGTGTATGGCCTAGTGATTTCATGAAAACAAATATTCTGATCAATTTTCATTAAGACTGGACCAAAAAGGTGGTCTCAAACAAGTATTTTCTTTGATTTGACCTAATGACCAAGTTTTTTGGCTAGACATGACCTAGATTTCATCAAGGTAGCCATTTTGACTAAATTTTATGAATATCCAGCGTAAAATGCAGCCCCTATTGCATACAAAGGTTTTACTTTGATTTGTCCAGGTGACCTACTTTTTCATCCAGACCCACATTCGAACTTGACCTAGATTTCATTTAGACAAACATTCTGATCAAATTTCATGGGGATCAGGTGTAAATGCAATCCCTATTGCATATGCAAAGTTTTTAATTGATTTGACTTTGTGACCTAGTTTTTGACCCAAGATTATCCATATTCAAACATGGCCTCGATTTCATCAAAGCTACCATTCTGACTTAATTTCATGAAGATCCGGTGCAAAATGCAGTCCCTATTGCAAACACAAGGTAGGTTCTTCTTTGATTTGACCTAGTGACCTAGTTTTTGACCCCAGATGACCAATATTTGAAACCGACCTAGATTTCATAAAAAGTTAATCATTCTAACTTAATTTCATGAGAATCAATTGAAAAAATACTGCCTCTATTGCATACAAAACGTTTTTCTTTGATTTGTCCAAGCGACCTAGTTTTTTACCCCAGATGACCGCTAATCAAACTTGACCTAGATTTCATCAAGGTAATTATTCTGACCAAAATTCATGAAGATCAATTGACAAATTCAGCCTCAATTGCATACACAAGGTTTTTCTTTGATTTGACCTAGTGACCTAGTTTTTGACCCCAGATGACCCATTTTCGAAATTGCCTTAGATTATATCAAGGTTATCATTCTGAGAAAATTTCATGAAGATCAGATGAAAAACACAGCCTCTATTGCATACACAAGCTAAATGTTGATGAACAACAGACAATAGACAGACACACGACGCCGCCGGACATTGAACGATCACAATAACTCACCTGAGCATTGATAAGGTGAGCTAAAAACAAGAGGGTCATTGACCCTAAAGCACTGACCTGTGTAGAAATTTTGTAAGTACAGAGTTAGGTTTGTTCTATGTTACCATATACATTTTACACACATTTTTGAACCTTGGGCAATAATTTGAATAATTACAGTAGAAATTACAAATCTGATAGATCGTATGCCAAATATCAATGCCATAGCCATTATGACTCAGGAAGATTGAAAAAGATTTTTAATGTTTGATAGCTAAAAAACTTTTTTTTAACCAAAAAGACCCTTATGTTTAATGAACTGGAACCATATGAACAACTTTGAAAGAGGGCTACCAAGAGATCATTTGTGTAAAGTTTCATCAAAATCCATTCCCTGGTTTTGGAGGAGATTATTGTTAAAAGAAATTGTTGATGAAAAGTGACCACGCCCTCTGGCGGCCATCCTTTTTTGACGAATCACAAAAATTACTTTAAAATCGGGCTAGCAGTTTCACATAAGAACTTTTCTTAAGTTTCCCTTATAAACATATAGGGAAAAGTGACCACGCCTCTGGCGGCTATGTTTTTTTTATGAATCAAAATTATTTGAACAATTTTGGTAGAAGGTCACACAAGGACTATTTGTGTAAAATAATTTTAAAATTTAACAAGCAGCCAAAAGATTTTTTTTTTAATTTCCACTATATACATATTAAGAAAAGTGACCACGCCCTCTGGCGGCAATGTTTTTTTCACAATTGTTTGAAATTGGGCTAGCAGTTTCACACAGAAGATTTTTTTAATTTCCATTATATACATACATATATATGGAAAAGTGGCGGCCATATTTTTTGACCTATTGGTATTATGTGAAGAAGCTTGGTAGAGAGTCACACAAAGACCATTTGAGTAAAATTATTCTAAGATCTGGCCAGCAGTTTCTAGCAAGTAGATTTTTGAAGTTTTCACATCATACATATAGGGAAAAGTGTGTGTGTGTGTGTGTGTGTTTGGGTTTAATGTCTTTTTCAACAATTTTTTACTCATATAAACGGCGGTGTCTACTTGTAGCAGTGAGCACAATGCCTAACTTCATAGTGCTGCCTCACTGGAATATCATGCCATAGACACATTGCATGAATCCCCACCCAGTCACATTATACTGACACCAGGCTGACAAGTCCTAGCACTATCCTCTTAATGCTGAGCGCCAAGCGAGGAAGCTTCCAGTACCATTTTTTTTTATGTCTTTGGTATGACACGGCCGAGGATCGAACCCACGACCTGCCGCACTCGAAGCGGACGCTCTACCACTAGGCCACTAAGGCGGTTACCACACCCTCTGGCGGCCATGTTTTTGACCAATCAAAACTAGAGCTATCACTAAAGGTGATGAATGTAGCCCCCGCATGCACAGACACAGTACATTGCAATTTGACGCACACAAGACTGCATAATTATGTGGACTGTATGTATATAGACTGTATGTATACAGTATAGTAACAAACAAGAGTGCCATGAAGATCATCAAGATTAAAATTCTGACCAAGTTTCATTAAGATATGGTCATAAATGTGACCTCTAAAGTGTTAACTAGCTATTCCTTTGATTTGATCCCTTGACCTAGTTTTTGATACGACATGACTCAGATTTGAACTTGACCTAAAGATCATCAAGTTTAATATTCTGACTAAGTTTCATGAAGATACAGTCATAAATGTGGCCTCTAAAGTGTTAACAAACTTTTCCTTTGATTTGACCTAGTGACCTAGTTTTTGACCCCACCTGACCCGGATTTAAACTAAACCTTAAGGATCATCAAGATTAACATTATGACCAAGTTTCATTAAGATATGATCATAAATGTGGCCTCTAAAGTGTTAACTAGCTTTTCCTTTGATTTGACCCGGTGACCTAGTTTTTGACCCGACATAACCCTGATTCCAGCTTGTCCTAAAGATCATCAAGTTTAACATTCTGACTAAGTTTCATGAAGATATAGTCATACACGTGGCCTCTAGAGAGTTAACAGGCTTTTCCTTTGATTTGACCTAGTGACCTAGTTTCTGACCCAGCCTGACCCAGATTTGAACTTGACCTATAGATCATCAAGATTAACATTTTGACCAAGTTTCATCAAGATATGGTCATAACTGTGGCCTCTACAGTGTAAACTAGCTTTTCCTTTGATTTGACCTAGTGACCTACTTTTTGATCCTACATGACTTAGATTCAAACTGGACCTTAAGATCACCAATATTAACATTCTGACCAAGTTTTATTAGGGCTGTCATTGATTGGGTCTTAAGCATATCGACGATACCGATATATCAGAAGACAAATATCGACAATACAGCGATATATCTATTATTTAGTTAGATTAACAGCCTATTTGTTCATATGCATACTATATACCTTCCTGTAAATGCTATTTTTAGTTTTATTGCCTACTTTTCATATTACAGTTTGATTGTGTTGTATTTGTATTTATGAAATAAAAGAAATAAATAAAAATTAATAACATCTTTAATTTTTATTTTGCCTTCACTCCTCTTTTGCATTTAGCCAAATTTACAACTTTGTGAAGTTGTTTTTGAGGGTCTGAGTGTTTATCTGGATAGTTTTTTCTCTCTGTAAAATATCGATTTTTGAAAATGGGAATCGATAATCGATCGACAAAAAAATATCGTTGATACATCGATATCGTTTCTATCAATGACAGCCCTAAGTTTTAAGAAGATACAGTCATAAATGTGGCCTCAACAGAGTTAACAAGCTTTTCCTTTGATCTGACCTGGTGACCTAGTTTTTGACCCAAGATGTCCCAATATCGAACTCGTCCAAGATTTTATTGAGGGTAACATTCTGACCAAGTTTCATTAAGTTTGGGTCAAAATTGTGACGTCTAGAGTGTTAACAAGCTTTTCCTTTGAACTGACCTGGTGACCTAGTTTTTGACCCCAGATGACCTAATATGGAACTCGTCCAAGATTTCATTGAGGTAACATTCTGACCAAGTTTCATTAAGATTGGGCCAAAAATGTGACCTCTAGAGTGTTAACAGTCAAATTGTTGACGAAAGACGATGGACGGACGGACGGACGACGTCGGACACGGGGTGATCACAAAAGCTCATCTTTGAGCACTTTGTGCTCAGGTGAGCTAAAAACAAAGTCCCATAACTATGCAGAATATTTATCTAAAAGAACGTAACATGCACCATGCATAACTAGGGTTGGTACTGATCACTTGCGAGAAGTTTCATTAAATTGTGTGCAAGGGTTCAGAAGACTAGGCGCGCACAAGATTGCATATGCAGACTGTATATACATAGTATGTTAACAGGAAACAAAGTCCCATAACTCTGTAATTTTTGTTGTTGAAAGAACCTAACATGCCCCATGCACAACTACTGTTGTTACTGATCACTTGTGTGAAGTTTCATTAAATTGTGTCAAGGGTATGAGGAGAGATGGTGCGCACAAGATTGTGTCTATGTATATAGTATAGTAACAAAAAACAAAGTCCCGTAACTCTGCAAATTTTTTTTTGGAAAGAACCTTACATGCCCCATGCACAACTACTGTTGTTACTGATCACTTATGTGAAGTTTCATTAAATTGTGTCAAGAGGATGAGGAGAGATGGTGCGCACAAGACTGTGTCTACGGACAGACATACAGACAGACAGATGGACAGACAGACATTCTGAAACCAGTATACCCCCCCTTACAACTTTGTTGTTTGGGTGGTACAATAATTTGTAGAACATGGCAGAGGGTCAAACAAGGATCATTTGTGTAACATTATTTTTAAATCGGCCCAGCAGTTTCACACAAGAGGATTTTTTTTTTTAATTCACACTATATACATAAAGGGGAAAAGTGACCACGCCCCTTGGCGGCCATATTTTTTGATGAATCTAAACAATTGTTGGTACAGGGTGGCATAAGGACCATTTGTGTGACACACGGAAACATGATGGACACAGTGTATTCAATAGCTCACCCTGAACATAGCTCAGGTGAGCTAATCAAACAAGAGGGTCGTGATGACCCTGGATCGCTCACCTGAGTATTATGAGCTACATGTTTCAAATGTAAAACTGATAATAAAATACAGTGAAACACCGCTCGCTCGAGGTCGCAAGGGGATGAGCAAAATGCTCGAGTTATCCATGGTTTCGAGCGACACAATCATTGACCAACATACGAAGAAAACTGAAGTTTGTTTTACCAATTGTCATCAGGACCATTTGCTGAGGAAACAGTGATGCATAATAATAACACACTCGTGAAATTTTCAAAAACGTATTACAAACAATATCTCTATGAAAAGATGTAATAAGTAATAACATATTTGCTTTAATCTAAAACAAACAGTAATTGATCAATATTTAATCAATAAAACTTTTCTTCAACCTTTCATCAATAGTTAATCTCATTATCGGATCAAATATACCAACAAACAAACATTTAAGATAGTCAGGGAATAGACTACGCCGAAGGTGTGAACATTTTTGACACCTCTGCTCGAGTTTGCCAGAAGCAACAAAGAGTAAATTAATACAAAGAGACCAGGTGTCATGCTCGAGCAATCGAGTTATCGATGCTCGACCCAGCCATGGTAATTTCACATAGAAAATAGAAGGAAATCGGCAGGGACCCCATGAAATGCTCGAGCAAGCCCGGGTACTTGAGTCATCGATGCTCAAGCGAGCGGTGTTTCACTGTATTAAGAAAGTCAGTAGGTCAAATTCATGGTCAATGAAATTCAGTTTTATGATTTGTGTGCAAAACTGTTTATGTCATCAAAATTTCAAGACTGTATCTTAAACAAGAGGGTCATGATGACCCTGAATCGCTCACCTGAGTAACATGTTTCAAATGGCAAACTGACCAGCCATTCTCCCAAAATCGACTCATTTGCAGCATGCAAATAGTCGAAATTTGAAGTTCCTGGTAATGTAATGGTTTATATGTTTTTTCAAACTTCGAACCCTCTGCGGTTTATCGGAAAAGAATTACTCACAAAAAGTCACTTGTCTACAAGATACGACAATTTAAAAAGTGCACTATAAATCTACGTTACGGAGGTTAGGTTAGGACATAGCTTTATTCTGTTGCGGTTACTTGATTTATATTAGCGGTTAAACATGCTTTTGCAATAAATTTGTTCAAAGGAAGAGCTGTAGACCACGATGAGATGAAAACATTATACTTCAGAAAGGTTATTTTTCTTGTGACAGGTACAAGAAACTAAGCAGCATTTTGGCCGAGGATGTGATACATCATTAGTGTTTACGCAAAGGCTACACTCATAAGAAAATAAAACATTACTGATTTTAAGACTCAATAAGTTAGTTTTTCTTTTCATCTATCTAGGAGAAGTACAGATACCACAATGCCCTCCAGAAGATAGTGCCTTATTTTGTTACGGAAAATAGGTTCATTGAGTTGTATTATATAGAAATGCAAAAATTTGCTACTTACTTCAAATTATTTTGATAAAATGTCATTCTACATACAAATAAATATAGAAAAGGATAAAAACCGACGGTGAAATTTACACATCCTTGTTAACTTTTATCTAACTGATAAGAAATGCGAAAATCAGAAAAATCTTGAAATTGTCCCAGAATGTCAGCAATCTTGACAGATTCTTCAAAAGAAAAGAAATGTAACTTGTTTGAATTAAACGTATAAGACAACAGTCTGAAGTTAAACAGTAGGTTTTAAAAACATCAACTATCTCATACAACTAAATAACTGTCATAGAAACTTTTCCGAAAATTTGTTACGGAACATATAAAAAGTAACTTTTATAAAATCATACAAAAAAAGTCAGAAATACTAAATATTTTTAGAACTATAACATAACTTTGCAACAGGCAGACTTTGTTTAATAACAGAAGGCACTTAGTTCACAAAATTTTTCACCTTAGGATTCGTAATTTCAGTTTTTATCACCATTATCTGCAAATATACTATTCTACCATCATACACTTCCAAAATGTCGGTTTTCTTAATAAAAAAGTAAAACAGCAATTTTATACAACATCTCGAATAAAACACCATTTATATATAACATTTCTTTGACTGTCATTTGCATAAACACAGCTTTTTAGTTTGTTACGGAACATAACGTTACGGAAAATAGGTGTTACGGAAGCATAAAAAAAACTGTTTATTGTCTTATACAATAAACAAAGAGGAACTTACAGTTGTGACAGATTATGTTTCGAAGCATTCTCTGTACAATGTTTATCATTCTAACTCCAATCTCACATTTGGGCACTCAGTTTTTATAATAGTAGCATTACGGAAGCATAGTACTTGAAATGCAACATTTTTAATTCTTACTTTGAACGGCTTCTAAGCGTTTATTTCTTCTGGCAAGCCTATTCTTGGAATTTTGCTGATGACTTTAACCTTTTACACATTCAAAGCACTTTCAAAACGATTATTTAATTGTAATCATCTTACGCTAGACTATGTTTAAAATTCGTTACGGTACCATAGGTGTGTTTTGGCGACATCGATACAAAGAGAAATTACTACCAAAATACCAGTTTCTGATGGGAAACATGCTTCATTGTGTCATGATAAATATAGGTACAGTTAAAAAGTTGAAACACCAATACAAAAGATGCCGTAGAATGACGAATTAGCCCTTTTTAGCTCACAAATTAGTGTGGCGACATGGGTTTTTTGCAATATTTGGCAAATTTAACGTCTACTCGTGGATGCTAATTGTGCAATAAGATTCCAAAACATGTTTTAAGTAATTGTCCATATATTGCTGGTATAAGCTTAAGCCTAAGTTCAAAGTTTTGTGCTCGAACATTTTGAAAAATATTACTGAAAGCTCGGCGACATGGTTTTTTCCAATATGAGTCGATTTTGGAAGAATGGCTGTTACGCTAAAATATTAGAAAGTAGGTCAGTAGGTCACATTCATGGTCACTGAAAGACAGTTTTAAAATTGGTGTGCAAAATTGTACATTTCATCCAAATTTCAAGGCTGTATCTTGAAAAACAAGAAAGTAGGTCAGTGGGTCAAGGTCACAGTCAAGTGATCCTAATTGCTTGAGTTATGGGGTAATTATAATTGAACAGTCTAGGAAATATGAGCTGATAATTTTTTAAGTCATTTTTCCTATATAACTCATAATTATAACATGTGACCCAGAGGGCAGGGCCTCTTTTCACCCCTGGGGGCATAATTTGAACAAACTTGTTATAGATCAACCAGGCAATGTTACAAACCAAATATCAAATGCCTCGGCCTTGAACTTTCAGACAAGAAGATCTTTAATTTTTTCCTATATGAGTCTATGTTAAACTTGGTACCCCCAGGGCAGGGCCTCTTTTCACCCTAAAGTCATACTTCGAACAATTTTGGTAGAGAAACACTAGGAAAGGCAACATACTCAATATCAAAAGCCTAGGCCTTGCAGTTTCAGGCAAGAAGATTTTAAAAGTTTTTTTTCCTATATAAGTCTATGTAAAACATGACACCCCCGGGGCAGGGCCTCTTTTCAACCCAGGGACATAATTTGAACAATTTTGGTAGAGGACCACAAGGCAATGCTACATACAAAATATCAAAGGCCTAGGTCATATGGTTTTAGACAAGAAGATTTTTAAAGTTTTTTACTACTTAAGTCTATGTAAAATTTGTGTCCCCCAGGGTGGGCCTCTTTTCACCCCAGGGGCACAATTTGAACAAACTTGATAGAGGACCATAAGATGATGTCACATACCAAATATCAAGGCTCTATGCCTTGCAGTTTTGGACAAGAAGATTTTTAAAGTTTTTCATTTTGGTTGCCATGGCAACCAGAGTTTTGCATAGAATTGAATTCTTTGAAAATTTTTGAAAGGGGACCACCCAAGGATCATTCCTGTGAAGTTTGGTGTAATTCTGCCCAGTGGTTTTCAAGAAGAAGATCTTTTTAGAAAATGTTGACGGACGGACGACAGACAACCGACGACAGACATTGAGCAGTCACAAAAGCTCACCATGAGCGTTTGGCTCAGGTGAGCTAAAAACTGAAAGTACAGAAAGGCTGGCTACCACAAAACACTGGATGAAGACTTTGCGGGAAAGATGTTTGCAAAATTTTAGATATTATGGTTTCTCCATATCAAAGTAAGGCGAGCATAGGGTACTGTTGTGATGAATCATTTTGATCAACTTGAGAAGGTAGTGTAAGGATATTACAGACTATAGATGGTGAAAAAATACATTGTAGTACTTACTTAGACCATTGGGGATAACATAATTAAGTAAGAAAAACAGCACATAATTCTCACTTGGGAATCTGAAAGATGGAATATTAATTTCTAACAAATACGTCAGGTTCCGAGAACGCAATCCAATCAAACTGCAACCCCATAACAGTGTAAGTATTGATTTGTACACATAAACATATCTTGAAAATATAAACGAAGAAATCAAAGGCCTGAAGGGCCTGAGTCGGCTAATGATTGATGTACTGACAGTATAGTCTACCAGTTTCAGTTTGTTTTTAGTTTTTTTCTTAAAATTTCATAACACAGCTCGATATTTACCCAAAATATTATATCCGGATACGATTACACTTTTCTTCAGTTTCAACAATATATTTTACAAATTGTGATGATACGAAGACATTTAGCAGTAATTGGCACTATCTGACATTGAAGTTTACAGTTAAATTACCTCTTATTTAAATCTTTTCATAAAAAAGTTGTTTCGTTTCGTGAAAGCAGCCAAACATAGACGATCTACTTTCGATTTCAAAAACTACAAGAAAATACAATTTAATGTTTCGCCGATTTGTTTATTTCTCAAAAAATAAGAATTAAAATCATTTTTAATATCAGTAGTAACTAAACAAACCCGTAAGAGCTTCTTCTTCCGATAATTTATCCGTTTACTGACTGCAAAATTCAACCCACGCAAAGTTTATAGAAATCATACGATGCGTGTTTACGTTCAATGTGGGAGAATTAAGGCTGATCGGCTATGTTACCTAACGCATCCAGACGATTCAGATTTTGTTTTTAAAAAAGCATTGTGTGCGTTTCTGTAATTTTATATACGTTTTTATATGCTTAGAAATTATTAGACATGCGTATTTGCATTATTTCTATACGTAATTTACGCTAATACGCATCTTATCTGGAGCCCTGTGGAACTATTTTTTGTCTTTCGCTGGATGTTACCCAAGCTTTGTAAGCCTGCGCAATTCTTAAAATGCACATTTATGCTTAATGAGTTACATTCGAGTATTGCACAATTACAAGTCATAAATATGACAGATTACATCGTATATTGGTCATAGCAAAGGGAATTGACACAACTTAACTTCATTCATGCAGTGAACTGTTTGAAGTTTGAGAAATCTAATGGAACTACATCCCTTCACGTGTTATTCGGTCCATTTAGAGAATCGCTGAACAGCAAGGACTCGTCAAAAGGCTTTCAGCCTTTAGCCGACTCAAAAATTATACACAAACGAGGGCAAAATGAACAATGAAAGGAACACAGTCGGACATCGTCTTGTAAATGTCACTTGCAAACATATCACGGGTTAATTTAAACTGGTTTATGCTACGTTTGTAACCTTATCATTGGCCAAACCATGGTTTCAAAGTTAACACTAAAAAGCCAAGTTGATTCATTGACTTTAATATAGCATGGATTTGCATATAAAGAAGTAAAATCTCAAATCAATATACCGTGTTTAGGAGACTATCCTAAGGATAATGAAATTGCTTACAATGTAAGTTTTAAGGGGTACAAACAACAGCAATACAAGACTTTCGTCTGGTTAGGAACATTGTAAACAAAATTGCAGTATTATAAAGAACAATTACAAGAAATGGAGTAACTAAAAAGGAAGAAGTAAAGAATGTATCCTACGCTGCCAAATTAAAACTTTATGAATAAACTATCGGCTTTTACTCTTGAAACTTTGGTAATGATTTCGCATAATTTGACAGCCAACGTTAGTATATGTTTATAAAGAAGCGATAATATAACAATATTTTACTTTTTGAAACAAGGGGGCCATGAAGGCCCTGTATCGCTCACCTGACCTATTTGACCTAAAGATCATCAAGCTTAACATTCTGACCAAGTTTCATTAAGATATGGTCATAAATGTGGCCTCTAAAGTGTTAAATAGCTATTCCTTTGATTCGACCCTGTGACCTAGTTTTTGACCCCACATGACCCAGATTCGAACTTGACCTGAAGATCACCAAGATTAACATTCTGACTAAGTTTCATGAAGATACAGTCATAAATGTGGCCTCTAGAGTGTTAACAAGCTTTTCCTTTGAATTGACCTAGTGACCTAGTTTTTGATCCCACCTGACCTAGATTTGAACTTGGTCTAAAGATAATCAAGCTTAACATTCTGACCAAGTTTCATTAAGATATGATCATAAAAGTGGCCTCTACAGTGTAAACTAGAACTGACACAGGAGTGACTCATACCCCTACCATACGGTCTTGTCACAGAGAATGGCAACCATAAGAAATCTTAACAAGAGGGCCATGATGGCCCTGTGTTGCTCACCTGAGTACCATTGCTCAAAATGATATGATCGTTTCAAACCAATCTCATTAGAAGCTGCTAAGGTGTATTCATTTAGATAAATAATAAAGGAGGTAATTTGTCATTAATTCAGTCAATATGTATCTTCACTGATTGTCCAAGTCCATCTGTTGACATAAATGAAATTTCAGATCAGTATCTTCATTAGTTACGGAGATATACCCATTTTAATTTGAAATAAAGGGAGGTAATTTGACATAAAATCAGTCCATAGTTATCTACCCTGATTGTCTCAGTCCAACTAATGACAATAATGAAATTTCAAGTAAGTCCTATAAGTACTTACTGATATAAATCCATTTTGATTACAATCAGGGGAGGTAATAAGATATAAAATAACTCTGGAACCTACAATTGGATCTGACAGGTTTGTCATGGAATCCAAGATTTATTGTTGTTGAAGATATTTTGGAAGTTTGTATCAAATCAAACCATAAATGAAGTCTCTATATGGCTGTAAAAGCCAAAATAGCCAATTTTAGACCTTTAAGGGGCTATAACTCTGGAACCCATGATGGAATCTGGCCAGTTCAATAAAGGAACAAAGATCTAGTGGTGATACAAGTTGTGTGTAAGTTTGGTTAAAATCAAATCATAAATAAAGCTGCTATTGTGCAGACAAGGTCAAAATAGCTAATTTTGGCTCTTTCAGGGGCCATAACCCTAGAACCCATTAAGGGATCTGGCCAGTTCAAGAAAGGAACCAAGATCTTATGGTGACACAAATTTTGTGCAAGTTTGATTAAATTCAAATCATAAATGAAGCTGCTATTGTGCAGACAAGGTCAAAATAGCTAATTCTGGCCCTTTCAGGGACCGTAACTCTGGAACCCATGATGGAATCTGGCCAATTCAACAAAGGAACAAAGATCTTGTGGTGATACAAGTTGTGTGCAAGTTTGGTTAAAATCAAATCATAAATAAAGCTGCTATTGTGGAGACAAGGTCAAAATAGCTAATTTTGGCCCTTTCAGGGGCCATAACTCTGGAACCCATAATGGGATCTGGCCAGTTCAAGAAAGGAACCGTGATCTTATGGTGACACAAGCTTTGTGCAAGTTTGATTAAATTCAAATCATAAATGAAGCTGCTATTGTGCAGACAAGGTCAAAATAGCTAATTCTGGCCCTTTCAGGGGCCATAACTCTGGAACCCATGCTGGAATCTCGCCAGTTCAAGAAAGGAACAAAGATCTTATGGTGATACAAGTTGTGTGCAAGTTTGGTTAAAATAAAATCATAAATGAAGCTGCTATTGTGCAGACAAGGTCAAAATAGCCATAATTCTGGCCATTTCAGGGGCCATAACTCTAGAACCCATGATGGAATCTGGCCAGTTCAAGAAAGGAATCAAGATCTTATGGTGATACAAGTTGTGTGCAAGTTTGGTTAAAATCAAATCATAAACAAGCAAAATCGATGAATTGGTATTCCCCGCCGAAAGGGTTTGTGGTGAGGAATGGCAAAAAGATATATCCGGCAAAAAGTTAAGGATGTTAATAAGAAGCAAATAATTTCATTAGTCAAAATCAATTTAACAGAAAACAAATGTTTAATTAAAGAGTACACAATAAATGTATGATACTTTGATCCGGACTAAAGAATTTATTTTGAATGGGATATGCTTACTGTAATAAGCTTAGCTTTTAAAATTAAATGCAGTTAATTGAAATGTGAGCTTGAAGTTTAACTGGAATGAAATATTGTCTTTGAGTGGTTTGGCACCAGGTGTTGCTGTTTTACAAGTTCAACTTAAAAGATCCGATGTCCTTAAGAGAACACAGATAAGATATCTTGAACATGGCTGAGGGCAAGGTTTGTGCAGTCACAACTTAACATGTTGAAGGTTTGAACATTTAAAAAAAAAACAACAAAGGATGGAAATATATATATCTATATATAGATATATGTATATATTTATTTTTTTAGGGGGTGGGGGTGCAGGGGAACGGGAGAGGAAACAAAATTTCACATGCTGATTATAAATATTGATTGAAAATTAAAAATGAAACAAAAAAAGGGTAAAAGGGTGAAGTTGGAGTGGGGTGGGGGGGGGGGGGGCAGAGGATGCATGATCAGTGGTGGGCATGACTGGGTGGAGAAGTGAGGTGGGGGAATAGTACAACTTGGAAGGTTTGAAAAAAATCTAAAATAAATGAAAAAAAAAAAAAAAAAAAAATTGGGAGGGGGGGGGTGAGTGGGGTTGGGAGGGGGAGGGGGTGTGACCAAGGCAAGTGGGTGACCAGGTGTGGGTGCGCAACTTCACATGTTTATAATAAATGTTCACAGAAAAGAATGAAAGAAATTTAATGAAATTCTGCCAAATGGTAAGTTTGGTATGTACAAATATGTGGATTTTTAGACAATTAAAGGGCAATAACTCTGAAGTTACAAAAAGAAATCCGTACAAAATTGTCTGTGCACAACCACATTATAGTGCTCTAAATTCTGTTAAAGTTTCATAGTTCTAGGTCAAATATATCAAAAGTTATGATGCAGAAATTGGCATATCTATTGATCTATAGTACCCTATATAGTTAACACTAGAAATTCTAAGGGCCATAACCCTGGTGTACTTGGGCAATCTGTCTGAAACTTGATGGGCCCATAACCTCATAGTGGTGAACATGTATATGAAGTTTGTTTGAAAAAAATCTAAAATAAGGAATGAATTTTTTTTTTTTTTTTTTTTTTGGGGGGGGGGGGGGGGGGGGGGGGGGGGTGGGGGGAGGGGGGGGGAGGTGTGT